>NW_006408678.1:984701-1004680 GCF_000296735.1 Chrysochloris asiatica | reverse complement strand
CTTTCAGCCAAGATCTATCGGACATCAGTGATGATATCCCTCATTCTACAGTCTCTTCTGAATCCATGTTGAGCCTCTGGAAATTCTCTTGTCAATGTATGCTTGCAGCCGTTTTTATATTACCTTTAGTAAAATGTTACTCACATGGGATATCAAAGATATTGTCCGATGATGTCCACATACCACTGAGTCACCTCTCTTTGGAATGGGCATAAATACGGATCTCTTCCAATCAGTCGGCGAGATAGTTATCTTCCAGATTTCTTTGCATAGATGAGTGAGTGTCTCCAGTGCGACCTCACTTTCTTGAAAGATTTCAATTTTTATTCCATCAATTCCTCGATCCTTGTTCTTTGCCAATGATGTCAATGCACCTTGGACTTCTTCCTTCAGTACCATTGACTCTTGATCATATGCTACCTCTTGAAAAATTTGAACATCACCCATTTCCTTTTGTATAGTGGCTCTGTGTATCCCTTTTGGCACAGTGACTCTGTGTATGCATAGGGTTTATGAGGCTATAAATCTTTAGGGGAGCAGAAAGCCTCATCTTTCTCTCATGGAACCGCTGGTAGTTTCAAACTGCTGACCCTGAGATTAGCAGCCAGACTCATAACTACTATGTTAACTGAGCTCCTTATTAAAGGCTATAGTGTTTGTTTTCTTTACACTGGGTTGTAATCTATACTGAAGGCTGTATTCTTTTATCTTCATCAGGAAGTATTTCAAATCCTCTTCCTTTTCTGCAAGCAAGGTTGTGTCATGTGTACATTGCAATCCTGATGCTGTGTTCTTCATATAGTCCAGCTTCAGGGACTATTTACTCAAAATGTGGTTACTGTTGTTAGTGCCGTTGAGTCGGTTCCAACTCATACTGACATTGCATAGGGTTTCCAAGGAGTAGCTGGTGAGTTTGACCTTGTGGTTCAAACTGACCTTGCAGTCCAGTGCTTTATCCCCCATGAATAAGTATGGTGAAAGGATACAACCTGATGCACACACTTACTGATTTTAAACCATTCAGTAGCCCCTTGTTCTGTTCAAACAACTGCCTCTTCATCTGTGCACAGGTTCTGAATGAGCACTGGAATTCCCATTCTCTGCAATGTTATCCATAATTTCCTATGATCCACACAGTCCTGATATGGTGCTGTGGGTTAATGTGCTGGACTGCAAAGTCGGGTTTGAACCACAAGGTCGGTGGTTCAAACGCATCAGCTGTTCCTCGGAAACCCTCTACAGGGAGCTCTGGTAGCATAGTGGTTATGGATCAGGCTGCGAACCATAAGGTCGGTAGTTCGAAACTACCAGCTGTTCCACAGGAGAAAGATGAGGCTTTCTGCTCGCATAAAGATTTATAGCCTCAGAAACCCTGTACAGAGTCGCTATGAGTTGGAATTGACTCCACGACACATAACAACAATAACATGGGTCAGACCCAACTCAACGGCACTGAACATCAACAACATAGTAAAATATGGTAAACATCTTTCTGGTATTCTCTGTTTTCAGCCAAGACCTGTTATGATATCAGGAATGATGTCCCTCATTCCATTGTTTAATTATCTTCCATGTTTCACCTGTGTGTGTGGTATTATGATATTGTTCAGTGATCTCCACACTCTGTTGGGTCACCTTTCTTTGGAATGGGTACTAGTATGGATCTCGTCCAGGTCATTAGCTGTTTTTCAAATTTGTGGGCATAGGCAAGTGAGTGTTGGAGTGCTGCAGCAGTTTATTGAACCATTCCAATTGGTTTTCTATCAATTCCTGGCGCCTGCTTCTTCCTGATGCTTTCAGTGTAGCTTGGACTTCTTTGTTCAGTATCATCAGTTCTTGATCACACACTACCTCTTGAAATGATTGGACCTCTACCAGTTCTTTTTGGTACAGTGAATTTGTATGTGCCTGTCATTTTCCTTTGATGCTTCCTGCATTATTCAATGTGTTGTCCATAGAATCTTTCAATATGGCAACTTGAGGTTTGAATTCTTTCTTCAGTTCTTTGAGCTTGAGAAATGCCTCATGCGTTCTTCTTGTTTGACTCTCTAACTCCAGGGCTTTGTACATTTACATAACATTAAAGAGCAAATAGAAATTGTCCGAAGTCTGGCATTCATAAACCAAGGAGGCCTCTAATGAGAAATGAGGAAAAAGCAAAACAAAAGAAACCCAGTGCCGTTAACTCAATTCTGACTCATAGTGATCCCAGGACTATAAATCTTTACAGAAGCAGACAGCCTCATCTTTCTCCCAAGGAGTGGCTGGTGGGTTTGAACCCCTGACCTTGCAGTTAGTGGTCCAATACTTACTGCACAGCATCGCCAAGACTCCTGATGTTGGGAAAATTGAGTTCTCTTGCAGCCCCATGTAGAAGGAAAGCCAGACACCAAAGAGCCTGCCCCAGGGCAGTTAATGAGCAACATACTCTCTTAAATAGAGCGTTAATTCCAGCAAAACAAAGTCATCCATCATGTTAATGTCATTAGCTTGAATGTTTTCATTTGTTTGCATCTTATAACTGTACTGTGTGTCTAGTTTATGCTTATTTTCCTTTAACATTATCCTTTAAATAACTTACGTTGACCCTAAAGTTATTGTAAAATAGGAAGTTACACTGCCAGAAGAATTCCTTCACTTTAGGAAGGATGGACATGCCCCAGGTTTGAGACACATTCTCTTGACCTGTGCCCAGCATCTTCTGGGGGAAACTGTGCCTGCCTGGTTGCAGCAGGTGCATCATTTGCCTCCTAAACTGCCACTGAGAAGAAGAAAACGGAAAGGAAAGAAACCTCAAACTCCATAATTCAAAGCCCCACTCAGCGTTTTCTGGCTCTGCAATTGGACATAAAACGGCCCCGTGATATCCTTTCTGTTTTTCCTGGCTTTGTGGTCTTGAATGTAATATTAACTTACATGCTACATCTCTGGGGATTCAGATGGCCGGAAAACTGTCTCCAGTTAAAAATGGTTTCCAAAAAATAGGAGATCCCTTTGTTCCTCTGCTCGTCTTAGTAATTTATCACTTTCAACATTATCCTTTGAGGCTCAAGTGGGCAAAATGGATGGCCCCTTTTTTTCCTTGCTAACCCTTCCGTTTCCTTTAGAACAGCCTTTTTATTTTTCAGTGGCATTACTTAATGGCCAAGAGAGAGGCCCATGAATGGTCCTTTTAAGGTGATGAATACATCAGCTAAGAAGTCAGCAAATGCTAAGGTCAAAGTTTTCCTATTCAAAATAAATATGAATTGGATTCAATGACCTAGGACTGGCCTGAGTCAAAATTATAGAGCTGATGAACTTTGTCTTTGAGATTCCTGGCTGCCGCTTTCAGATTGCTTATTCTTCTTACATGAGAGAATGCACACATACCCAGCACCCACTGCGTGCCACACCTTGTCCAAATTCCCTACTAGGCTTTATCTTATTTGCTAATTGTTGAACCATACATTGCTGTATTTAATCAACAGCCCTGTGTGGTAGATGGTTCTGTTTCCAGTCTGCAAACAAAGAAACTGAGGCTTAGAAAGTTAAGGGCTTTGCCAAAGATCAAGCCCAGGTCTTCTTGATTCTAAATCTTACCTGGCTTCTATTTATCTGTTAGAATACCCTTCTTTTTTCTTCTATATGAAAATATTCTCTTAGATCACATCATCTTCTCTGAGATGCTTGTATGTACCTATTTGCTCAAAGTTATTAAGTAAGACTCCTTATTAAAGACCTTGCTGGCATCTGTGAATCATTGGGAAGTTTCTTTAGCTACAGAGAAGCCTACCCTACACTCAAAACATATTCACTGAGTGTTCTTCTGTATGGCTGTGTTGTTGTTAAGTGCTGTCGAGTTGGTTCTGACTCATAGCAACCCTGTATAGATAGGGTTTCCAAGGAGCAGCTGGTGGGCTTGAACTTTGTGGTTCACAGTCCAGTGCTGATGCTACAGTGCCACATCAGGAATGCTAGTGCTGAGCATATAATCCAAGACACTATATTATAATGAAGAAAATGTGGCACCAGGACTGGAGGAAGACTCGTTAACAAGCTGCTGCTCAGAATCCCTATACAGGGTCACTGTGAGTTGGAACTGACTTAGGGCACTTAACAACAACAACATATGCAGATGATACAATCTTGCTTGCTGGAAGCAAAGAGGACTTAAAATACTTAACTGATGAAAGTTAAAGACCACAGTTTTCAGTATGGTTTGCATCTCAATGTTAAAGAAAACAAAATTCCTCACCATTTTACCAATAAGCAACATCCATATAAATGGAGACAAGTTTTAAGTTATCAAAGCCTTCATTGTGCTCTAATCAACCATCAACACTCATGGAAGCAGCGGTCAAGAAATCAGATAACGTATTGCATTAAGCAAATCTGCTGCACAAGATCGCTATAAAGTGTTGAAGAGCAAAGATGTCAGCTTGAGGACTAAGGTGCGCCTGCCCCAAGCCATGGGATTTTCAATCACCTCATTTGCATATGAAAGTTGAACAATGAATAAGGAAGACCGTAGAAGAATTGATGCATTTGAGTTATGGTGTTGGAGAAGAATATTAAAGTTACCATGGACTGCCAGAAAAACAAACTGATCTGTGTTGAAAGAAGTGCAACCAGAATGTTCCTTAGAAGTCAGAATGGCAAGACTTCGACTTTTCATACTTCGGATATGCTATTAGAACCAATCCCTGGAGAAGGAAATCATGGTTGATAAAGTGGAGGGTCAGTGAAAAAGAGGAAGATCCCCAAGGAAATGGATCGACACAGTGGCAGCAGCAGTGAACTCAAATGTAATCATTTTGAGGCTAGCGCAGCGCCAGGCAATGCTTTGTTCTGTTGTACACAGGGTCCCTATGAGTCCGAACTGGCACGACAGAACCTAACAACAAGCATAGCTGTTGCAGTTCCCTGTTGCGGACCGTGTAAGACTGGTCAGAGGTTCGAGGCCCTATGGGCCCAAGTGTAACAAATGAGGCCACTGGCAGTTAATGGCAAATTGCTTTCATCTTAATATTCAGTTATATATATTAAATTAATACACGGAGCCTTTGAAAATCCACAGATAAATGTGATATTTTCCTAAAGCCAAGACTAAAGGTTGCAAGGTTAAACCTTTCTCCAAAGGATTAACTAAAAATATCTTAGCTACTTCTCGGTTCTTTGTTCTATAGACAAAGAACCCATCCTCCCTAATTCCTTTTCCAGGTGCAGCCCATTCACCTGGGCATCTCCTGCAGAACTCTCACCTTCCCCCAACTGACCTCAGGGGCTATAGATATGTTAATTGGGCCTGAGAATTCAAGTTGCTGGCCTGGGATTCGAACCAGTGAAGTACAATGTAAAGTTACCTGAATGTCTGGAAAATTACTGATGTTAGCTGTATCCTGTTTTAGTCCCTCCCAGCTTGGTGTGAAACTCCTCCCCTAAATAAAGCAGAGGCCCGAGCCTCCCCAGGTGTGCATTACTGGTTGGAAGGCATGGAGTAAAGATAGCAGTGCATTACGGGTTGGAAGGCATGCAGTAAAGATTGCAGGGCAGTGAGTCGCTGCCTGCAGAGGCCATGATGCCTGTAGTCCCAAGCCTGCCCACCAGTGATGTATCCACCCTGGCTTTGGGGTGCCTCATTGTCTCCCGTCTTCTGTTTGTCTGTGTATTCTTTCGCTATCCCTATCGCCGCTGGATCTCCCCTCCTCGTGAACCAAACACTCGTGAACAACACAACTATGTCGAGGGCAGACCCCGACAGTTCCCGAGTGGCAAACACAGTTAAATGCTCAGCTGCTGTCTGAAACATTGGTAGTTCCAATCCATTCACAGGCACCTTGGAAGAAAGGCTGATCCAGTTCTGCTCTGACACACACATGGGGTCTCTGTGAATCAGAATCAACTCAGCAGTGACTATAATGTAGCTTTTCTTGTGTAATGTGACTTTGCAGACCCTGGAGAGAGAGCTGGGGAAGGACAAAGTACCCACTTTGTGGCACAGGTTGTTGTTGTTGTTAGGTGCCATCGAGTCGGTACCAACCCATAGCTACCTTATGCACAGCAGAACAAAACACTGCCCGATCCTGGGCCAACCTCACTACTGTTGCCATGCTTGAGTCCATCGATGCTGCCACTTGGCCAGTGCATCTCTCTGAAGGTCTTCCTCTTTTTCTCTGACCCTCCACCTTACCAAATATGATATCCTTCTCCAGCAACTGGTCCCTCCGGACAATGTGTCCAAAGTATGAGAGCCGAAGTTTGGCCATCTTGGCCTCCAAGGAGCACTCTAGCTGCACTTCTTCCTAAACAGATCTTTTGGTTCTTTTGGCAGTCCATGGTACTTTCAATATCTTGGAGATCTGTGTTCTTTTGGCAGCCCATGGTACTTTCAATATCTTCTCCAACTCCAAAATTCAAAAGCATTGGCGTATAAAAAATCTGAGATCTGGAACCACAGGGTCGGCTTCTCACTGATAGACTTGCCTTGGGCAGGTCGCGTAGTCTGTCTTCACCTTGTTGGCACACTGCGGATGCTGAGTCCAACACCACTTTATAAAGTATCTCTGTGGAATAATAAGTCAGGAAGTGCTCTACAACTGCCCTGAATGTTATTATTCATGTGCTGGTTGTTGTTGTTGTTGTTGTTAAATGCCATCAAGTCAATTCCAACTCATAGCAACCCTGTGTTATAACAGAGTGAAACACCACCTGGTCCAACACCATCCTGTGAGGCTGCTACATTTGAACTCACTGTGGCTGCCACTGTGTCAATTCATCTCATTGGGGGTCTCCCTCTTTTTTGCTGACCCTCCACTTTACCAAGCATCCTTCTCCAGGGATTGGTCCCTCCTGATGATATGTCCAAAGTAAGAGAGACGAAGTCTGTCCACCCAGGCTTCCAAAGGAGCCCTCTGGCTTCACGTCTTCCAACACAGATTGGTTTGTTCTTTTGGCCATCTATGGTACTTTTAATATTCTCCTCCAACACCATAACTCAAAAGCATCAACTCTTCTACGGTCTTCCGTATTCACTGTCCAACTTTCACTTGCAAATGAGGTGATTGAAAATACCATGGCTTGGGTAGGCGCACCTTAGTCCTCAAGCTGACATCTTTGCTCTTCAACACTTTAAAGAGGTCTTGTGCAGCAGATTTGCCTAAAGCAATATGTCATTTGATTTCTTGACTGCTGCTTCCATAAGTATTTATGACTGATCTGAGCAAAATGAAGTCTTTGACAATTTCTATCTTTTCTCCATTTATATGGATATTTTTCATTGGTCCAGTGGTAAGGATTTTTGTTTTCCTTATATTGAAGCACAACCCATAGTGAAAGCTGTGGTCTTTGATTTTCATCAGCCTGACAAATTCTCAACCATAAAATGCGATCACCATGATATGTATCCCGTGGGTTATTGAGAGTCTTGACTAGTTGCATTAACGTGAAGCATTTAGACAACGTCTGGGGCAGAATGAGCACTTGCTCACTCAGTGTTAGGTGTTGTTACTGTCCTGACGCATTGCATACATAGGAGGAACCTGAGGAGATTCTGCAGCTTGTCTTCGACATTTCTTGGCACACTCATAGTGTCACTTACATTTGTAGAGCTGAAAAACAGTATCCTACTAGAGATCTGGATTGAGGGAGTGCTGCCTGCCATCCTACAGGGAGCCCTGGGGCAAAACCTCAGTAAGACATAGCAATCCTGAGGATGAACAGTCTAGATTTTCCATGGGCCTTAGAATAGACTGACTGTCATGTCTATTGAGAACCCTAGGAAGAATTACCTTGCCTGCTGTACTTAACATTGTGAAGTATTTCTGAGGCTTTAAATCTTTACGAGAGCAGAAAGCTTCCCCTTTCTCCCATGGAGTAGCTGGTGGGTTTGAACTACGAGCCATGTGTTTTGCAGTCCAGTGTTTATCCTATGGAGCCACCACACTCCCTGTCCTCAACATTGTTGTTTTTGAGTGCCTTAGAGTCAGTTCCGACTCATAGTGACCCTGTATAGGGTTTCTGAGGAGCAGTGAGGGGATTTGAACTACAAACCTTACAGTTCAAACCAATCATGCCGTCCAGTGCATAATCCACAGCACCACACTAGGACTCCTTTAATGCTCAGCATTAAAAGTGGCTAAAACCCTGGCCATCTGCTAATCCACCTGCCTCTTTCTACAGACCAGACTAGTGAGGCCAGTTCTGGTCACTGGAGGGCTCAGTGGGGCTGGAGGTCCACAGTGGCTTCAACATATGCTTGGCAGTTGGTGCAACGGTCAGCAGGGCTGCCTTGGTCTTCCTCTCATCCTCTAGTAGGCTGTTGTTGTTGTTAATTGCTGTCAAGTCAGCCCCTAATCCATGATGATTTCATGTACCATGAGACTGGACCTTTGGAATCCCTAGGGTTCTCATAACTGAGTTGTTTTGGAAGGAGATTACCAGGCCTTTCTTCCTAGTCTGTCATAGTCTGGAAACTTCTTAAAATGAGTTCCCTCACTGTACTTTTTAAGTTATAGTATCACCAATGCCTGGCAATATGGTATCTGTTCAGCATCATTAGCAACATACAAGTCTCCTTTGACAAATAGGTGGTGGCTCTGCTTAAAAAGTATTGGCCAGGAATTGAACCTGGGTCTCCTGCCTGGAAGGCAAGAATTATACCACCGTTGGTGTCTTGGCATGGTGCTGTGGGTTAATGTGCTGGACTACAAGGTCCGTTTGAACCACAAGGTTGACTGTTCAAGCTCACGAGCCGCTCCTCGGAAACCCTATACAGGGTTGGTATGAGTCAGAATCGACTCCATGGCACTTAACAGCCCCCGTGCGCTGTAATAGATTCATCAAATGCCAGACCCCCAACTCAATGCTTTCTTCCTACTTCAGTTGAGAAGATGAGAGCACATCAAGGTAGAGTGGAAAGTGGGAGCTTTGGTACCAGGCAGATGCAAGTTTGAATATCGGCTCTGCCTCTTACTATGTGGTCTCAAGCTAGTAATGTCACCTCTCTGAGCCTCAGTTCCCTCTGTCCTTCCAGCTAGACTGGAAACTCCTTAAAATGAGTTCCCGCGTTGTACTTTTTCATTATGGTATTCCCAATGCCTGGCACAGTGGTGGTGGTGGTGGTGATATGCCCTGGAGTCAGAACCGAGTAGGTACTTACTAGTGTCAAATAAATCAACAGCTTTTAAGGCTGTACTGTAAAATTGGCATATATACACATATACAGTCCATATGACTGGCACACAGAGAGGAGATTGATGAATTATAGTTTATCACTATTCTTTAAAGAAAATGTGGTAGAATAAAGAAGAAAAAATATTTGAGGCAACTGACAGAGAAAGTTCGACATGGCGACATGGTCTCGATGACCCGTGTGTGTAGGTGTGGTCTAGTGGAGACTTTCTCCACAAGTGCTGACTTCTTCTCCCTCTTGTGTCCCCTCTGCAGCTGGAGCTCTCCAACACCGCTATTTTGCACCAGATGAGACGGGATCAGGTCACTGACACGTGCCGAGCCAACAGTGCCATGAGCCGCAAGCGCCGGGTGCTGACCCCCAACGACCTGAAGCATTTGGTGGTGGATGAGGACCACGAGCTCATCTACTGCTACGTGCCCAAGGTGGCGTGTACCAACTGGAAGCGGCTCATGATGGTGCTGACAGGTCGAGGCAAGTACAGCGACCCCATGGAGATCCCAGCCAACGAGGCCCACGTCTCCGCCAACCTGAAGACCCTGAACCAATACAGCATCCCAGAGATCAACCACCGTTTGAAAAGCTACATGAAGTTCCTGTTTGTCCGCGAGCCCTTTGAGAGGCTGGTGTCGGCCTACCGCAATAAGTTCACCCAGAAGTACAACACCTCCTTCCACAAACGCTACGGCACCAAGATCATCAAGCGCCAGCGCAAGAATGCCACCCAGGAGGCCCTGCGCAAAGGGGATGATGTCAAGTTTGAGGAGTTTGTGGCCTATCTCATCGATCCGCACACCCAACGGGAGGAGCCGTTCAACGAACACTGGCAAACCGTCTACTCTCTCTGCCACCCTTGCCACATCCATTACGACCTCGTGGGCAAGTACGAGACGCTGGAAGAAGATTCGAATTACGTCCTGCAATTGGCAGGAGTGAGCAGCTACCTGAAGTTCCCCACCTATGCAAAGTCTACGAGAACTACTGATGAAGTGACCACAGAATTCTTCCAGAACATCAGCTCGGAGCACCAAACACAGCTGTACGAAGTCTACAAACTCGATTTTTTAATGTTCAATTACTCAGTGCCAAGCTACCTGAAATTGGAATAATTGGGGGGAGTGAAGGGGAAGAGGGAGAGAATCATGCTTTTTAATTTAAGATTTTTATTTGTCAAAAGAAAATATATGGATATTGGGTTATTTTGTAAATTAATATTTTCTTTGGAGATGATGCTGCGAGCAGCAGAGTGGGAATTATTTAAAATCCTTAGTAGGGAAGGATAGATGTCTTTGCGGGGAAATAAGATGCGTGTTCTTGTTTTTGGAAGTGAATACTGCAACACTGTCTCAACAGTTTCCTTGTGTTCTAGTGAATTCCATGATTTGTGAATTCCATAAATTCTAATTAATATTATTTATAGTTATTTAAACCTGGTCTCTGTATAGTTGTGTTTTGTTTCGTTTTGTTGTGGCAGCAAAATCCTAATGTCTCTGCAGAAGACATCTCTGTGTTGTACTTTGCTTGCTACAGCTCATTTAGGGGCTTGGATGTTTTCCTTACTAACTTCTCACGGTGTCATTGTGTGACAGTGTGATGTGTAGTGATGCCACCGGGTTTTGAAATTCCGATGGAAATATAGGTAGCTCTTACATCCAGCAAGAGCCATGTTTGCAAGAGATTAATTCAAAACCAACTGTAATCGTCCCACAAGTCCCTTGCACTAAAGAAATGTGATTTTTTTTTTTTTAACCCAAAGAGAGAGCTAAAGGTAATAATAGCATTTTCTTCTTTCACCAGAATTAGCAGTCTGATACATTATGCTTTTCCACAGAAAATGCTTCAACTGGCATTGCCAGTTGAGGTGAAGGTGAAGTGGCTGTAACTCTATATTGAACAAATATTTATTGAGCATCTACTATGTACTAGGCCCAATTCTGGGCATTGGGGATACAACATTAGACATGACCCATAGCCTCTGCCCTTGAAGCTTTATATGGACACAGAGAATCCAACTAGACAGTCAATAATAAACCATTGGCATTTATGGACTTGGCAGGAGGTTTGATTATTCAACAGCAACCCCAAAATATGACCTTTAAAAATTTGCCATTTTTATGGCATAAATTTGAAAACCACATGCCTGGAGAAGATCACTTAATTTGGTGAGTGATCCAAGCTCATGACCCAAGACAAGAGAAGAGGGGGAGAATCCTACCATGTGCCTGCTTTAATGTAGTGGTAGTGTCTGCCTGTAAATGCCAGGCACAGTGTGAAAGAGTGCTGGGATTGATTAGCAATGTCTGCCTTGGGAGAGAAAAGGGGAACAGGACTGTTTGAAAGTGCTTCCGGCTGTCATCTCTAGCCCATTGTTCACATCCCCTTGTAGAAGTGGTGTTTTCCACATAAGAGAGTGAAATGCCAAGGCAGGACTTTACAGTGGTCTGGTGTGCCCCTCACAAAGGTCAAGGGCACATGCTCACATGCATATCTTTCCAAATCCTCCAAAGGTTAAGAGACCACCTGAATCTCATAGCTGCCGTGCATGAGCAGCAAGGACAGGCTTCCAGGCCTGTGTCCCCGTGAAGGCGGAATGCTTTCAAGTCCCTGTTCCTTGCTAATTAACATCTACACACGTTTCTCATTTCCAGCCTTGTTCCACAGCTCTCGGTTGAAATTTCAGCCACGTCCCTCTTACAGCTAGTGAATGAGTCGGTAGCAGATACTGTATATAATAACAATAATAAAAAAATAATGATAATAATAATAGTTCTAATAATAGGGGGTGGGGTGGGATGGGGGGTGGGTAAGTTTTGCTTATTGTTTTATCTTTGATTCCCTATATAGTGAAGGGGCGAGAAGAATAGTCTAAGCAAACAGAAAATGAGTAATTTATTCACAGAAAACTATTAAAGTTGTATTGTAAGACTCACGGCAAGCTTGGTGAGCAGAGGCTCATCATCTCACCCAGGAAACAGTTTTATTTAATGTGAGTGAGGGATGCATTAAAGAGGGTGGTAGAAGCTATTTATAAAACGATGTAGACCTTCTTCCACACTCTTGCCCCTGGGTAGAGGCACAGTGACCCTAACTTTGATGGACAGAAATTTATGTAATGTTTTTTTACCAAGTAGAGTCACAAACTGCAGGATGTCCCTGGGTTGGGGGTTGGACCCTATTTCCCGGCAGGGGATGTTGTCCTTAGATCCAGACCTGCTGTTCACCCTTCAAGCTGTACAGTGTTTCCTAATGTGTGTCCCACAGAACTCTAGTCCTAGGAGATATCAGATCCGTGAGAAGCAATATAGGGTTTTGTGGTCACGAACTGTTGGGAAGGCAAGCTAAGTCCATTTGCTTTCTGCAGGACTTTTCAGAGCTTTGAATGTGTGCTGTGCATAGTGAATCCTCTACCGCATCTCCAAATCTGTAGCATTTCCTGAATTTACGTGACCCAGATATTCTATTTTGCAGATTATCATACAGAACTAGTGTTCTTCAGGATAGACTTTGGTTAGGTTAGCACATCCTAGGTGTTCAAGAATAAAAATTGCCTCCCTAGCCCCTCTCCAAAACAAACAAACAAAAATAGCACCACATTCCCTGTCTGGTTTATAACCAGAGCTGCTTTCTCCAATGAATTAAACTTTTACTTCACTGCAATGATTCTGATCCTGGATACTGCCATGGACCATGAGTCCCTCCCTCCCAAATGGAATGGGAGCAAGTCTTGGGAGGTGTGAAAGGAAGGAAGGGAAGGGTGAAGGGAAGGAGAGGGGCAGAGGCCACAGAGCACCCCCACCCCCCATCCCCCGCAATACTCTCCAGGTCTTAACAGATGCTCACTGAGAACAGAATGATCTCAGCTCTTGACAAATGCATCTTCAGTTCCACGGTTTGAAAATCGTTCACTCTGCGCTTTTTTTCAAGTTTTCAATGGACATTCATGTAGACTTCCTGAGTTTTGCGCTTCCGTGTGAATCTCACTCAGATCAGTTGTACAAGCTTGCTCAGTGTGGTATGCAAACTGCCTCTTCATCTGCCTTCTCTCACTAAGTGATTGTCCTTCAGGGGATGGACGCTCCATCAGTGTGTTTCTGAAATAAGATGAAATAAGAGACTCTATCTCCTCATGTTTTGCTCTGTGTTCACATTTTATTTTCTAATGACATAAATACTTAAAAAAAAAAAAAAAATCACCTGTCTTACAGGACCAGGAAAGTAATCTGTGTCCTTGATTTTTAAAAACAATTCATTGGTGGAAATGTGCCTGGAAAACAAAAGTTTGCGGTCTTTGAAGAAAAAAAAATGTTTGAAAATGCTTTCTATTACATGCTTAACTGGAGAAAAGTCCAGGCAGGGTCCTATCTCCGAGTTACTTTTCAAAGGTGCCGCTGTCTTTCAAAAACCAGGCTCAGTCAGGGTAATATTTGCAATGACATTCCTGATAACTTTATCCCATTGGTTGGAAAATTCTATTAGTCACAGACTCTGAATTGCTGCAGCTTCTCCAGATGCACCCCCTCAGCCCTCCCCAGCTGGTCTGGGAAGAAGGGCAGCCCTGGGCTTTCGGAGGGAACGTCTTCCCTTCTTGCCCACCAGGTAAGCCTCCCCATCCTTTGTTCTTTGGGCGTGGGTACCACAGGAGACCAGGAGACAGTGGACACAACAATTGGATCCACCCTTCTGGTTGCAAAAGCCTAGAAGTACAAGGGTCTACTCCACAGCAGAAGCACAAGCTATTAAAACGTCCCCAGAGCAAAAGCCAGTCCCAAGCACGCTGAGTTGAGGGACACCTGGACTTGTGCTGAAGCAGAGGTTACAAAAGTCTCTCTTCTAATCTTGAATGAAGCAGAGAGGCCCTTTTATCATCCCTGGTGGGTTGTGTCCAGAGCATACCTCCCCTACACATGCCATCCAAGCCACCCTATTCTGTGCAAACCAGATGGACAAAATTCCTTCTTTGTCCACTTCAACATCAGCAGGACTGATCTCATTGCTTCCCGCAAGTTAGCCCATCCAGTCCCATCACAACTTAGTAGACCCCATCAACAAGCTTCCAGAACAGCCTGACCCTTGGTCATTAACAGGAAAAATTCAGTCTGCTACTCTGTCAGATACAGAAGGGACTGCCTGTACTATTTTCTTATGAGCATGCTCAGTATGGCATATTGACATTTAATTTAACATCTTTGTGAAGTATGATTTCCTTTTTTTTTTTTTTTTTCCACATTTTTGTATGCAGTAGAGGGCTGGTTGTAGAAAACTCTCCCTGTATCTTACTGTACTGTTAAAGAAAGCTGAATTCCACATTGCCAACAAAAGCGCGAAATGTTCATGAACCTTCCTCCAGGAAAAGCCATTCAAGCCTGATTATTTTTCTAAGTAACTTCAATTAAATTGAAGAAAAAAAAGCAGCTTCTCTGTGTGTATGGTTTGTTCATGGCTTGTTGACAAAAGACTGGAGGGATGGGGTGGGTTGTGTACCTTAGCATGTGGGGGGCCCTGCTCATGTGTATCAAAGGATGGAGAGGGAAAGATGGAGTTGGGGACCCCCATTGGCATACTCAGCACAAGTAAAGACTTCCACAGACCTAAGGCTTCTCTGTTTATTGGAGAAAGAAAAAGTTTCTTCATTTGGTTTTGTCTAGAGACTATTTGTAGAGTGATGTGACACAGACAACTCACCCCGATCACATCATCTTACCAAAAATAAGGAATTGAAGGGTTGGAGCAGTTAATAACCTTAGTGGCAGAGTCAGTATCCAAACCCAAGTTAGTAGGGCTTCCAGGCCCCGTGCTTTCTGCAATAAATGATAAATGTCTAATGACTACTCATAGTTGTCCTGCTATAAATTGCACACCTGTACTTCAAACCCCAATTCCCCAACTCCAAATCCATCATTTCTGGTGCCCAATAGTCCTGTTGTGGATAATGCACTGGGCTGCAAGGTTGGCGGTTCAAACCCACCAGCCGCTCCTCAGAAACCCTATACACGCTCGCTGAGAGTCTGAATCAACTCGATTGGCACTTAACAACAACATTATAGCTTTCTGGAGTCCTGGAGTAGCACTGTAGGAAAAACACTGGACTGCTAACTGCAAGGTTGGCAGTTCAAGTCCACAAGCCGTTCCTTACATACAGGGTCTCTGAGTTGACAAGACTTAACAACAACACAACAACATACTGCTTCCTATACCTCCATTGAAGTTATTTGTTTTATTAAATTCTAATTCTTTTAAAAATCTATTAGCTGAACATTCTAACACAAGAAATACTGGATTTGAAAAGAGATTCCGCTTTTCGGAGCTCTGGTAGTATAGTGGTTACGAATCGGGCTGTGACAACAAGGTCAGCACTTCAAAGCTACCAGCCACTCCATGGGAGAAAGATGAGGCTTTCTGCTCCCATAAAGATTCACAGCCTCGGAAACCCTGTACAAGGTCGTTATGGGTCAGAACCAACTCGACGGTACATAACAACAACAACAATATGGATTACGATGTGCCCTCTCACCACTAATGGGCTGGCTCCCACCACTTCCTAATGTTTCCTCATCAGGTTCTTGCTCCATCTCCACACAGTTGGGAAATTTCCAGACCACAGAATTTGGACGTCTTAAATCAATGAACAATGTACTTTCTTTCTTTTTTTTTTTTTTGTTGAACTTTTTATTGTGAATTGAATGAAGGTTTACAGAGCAGACCATTAGTTTTACATTCAGCAAATCACAGACTTTGCTTCATTTCTTGGTTGCAATCCCCTCCATGAACCAATGGTCCACAGCACTTACCTCTATTCACCCCAACCACTGCATTCCTCCCTGAGTCTCCCGCCACCAGCATCTTTCCTCTGCCAGCCTCCCTCCGATTGTTTATTGCCTGCCCGGTCACCCATGTCAGTGCACGTCTACCCTCTAATGCATATATCATTTCCTACTCTCCACAAAACCACCATAGATTGTTTCTTTTATCAAGAAAACCCCCCTCTCTTTTTTCTTTCCTTTGATGTACAAAAACAAAACAAACAGACAAAAAGTCATGCAGAGATATACAATTGTTTAAGCAACCACAAGGCATATTCTGGAAGACAGTCTCCTGGCCACCAGCACACAGCCTTTCTCTTTCCATGAGTCTAGAGTCTTCAGCTGCTCAATCTCTCCATGCCATCACCTCTGCCTCCATGCACTTTCTTTGTAATGTGGAAGATGGGTATAACTCTGTCATGGCCTGAAAGATGAGTCTCCAGCCGTACGTTACCCCTCTCAGACTGAGGTTGAAATGCCCAGTGTCAAGTGGTCAGCTAATTCAGTAGCAAGTATTGTTGGTGTCACAGATACCTACAGTCTGAATATAGGAGCCGCAGAAACTAGGACCCTGTAGCCTTGAACATCACTCAGACCAGAGCAGAGTGAAGTGGTCAACAACTGAACAAAGATGGGACCAGGCAAAGTTATCTACATAAGAAGACAAAGTGCCCTTTTTGTTAAAGGAGCTCTTCTTTCTCAAGTTAGGTCTTTCCTACATTTTTGGCATGAGAATAAGTTTTATAAAAGTAGATGTTTATTGATACCAGAAAGTAAATAAAATCTTGGCAACTCCACATCAGTCCCCAAAGTCAATATAAACATTTTCTCAAGAAGTCATGATCTCCAAATAGACTAGGTGCCATTGTAGTTGAAGTATGAAGTGAGGTGGAGAAACTCCAGGTCTTGGTGGAGAACAGAACTCTGGGAATATCCCTCCTTAGGCAAAGTACTGAATTTTTAAAGCTTGTAGTCACATTCCTGTGACCAGTGGGCATGGGCCCTGGGAGCCTGGAACAACTTAAAAGAAGATGAAGACTTGCATCTGGGGTGACAGACATCTCCAACATAATACAAAAAAGGGCCTTGCCAGCATAAAGAGAAAACAGCAAACCTCCCATTTAATAATCCAATGCCAGTCTTTTCCCCATACCTGCATAACCCACAAATGGAGAAGACACAGAGAAATGAGCTGAAGCAGTTTACTGATTCTAAACACGTAGCTGGGAGCCGGCTACAGCACAAAAACCACCCAGCGACTTGTGGAAACAGAGGTGTGAGGCTGTGTTTGTTGTTTGTTTTTTTCTTCCTTTCTTGTGCTCTCCCCTGTCACACGCTCTCTGCCCAGCCCAGGTGTCTTCACGCAGGCGGGAGACCACAGGGTACAGTTTTCCCATAGTGCAAAGAGGAAGTAGCTGATAGCCCCAGCTGACTCCAGAGGCTAATCCTGTGGCAGGTTCCTATGACATCTGAATTTGGGATTTAGCCCTGAACTTGGCTGTCCTTATTGGGGGGGAGCCTTTATTTCTGCTTTATCTAACAAGGGACAGCAGGTCTGGCCATACAACTAAACCATATTTGCTCCCTGTAAAACCCCAACATAAAAGGCAAGAGCCAACACCAACTACTATATACAAGGACTCAGCAATTGTGAGAATTATGCTGTGTGTATGCAGATACTTAACTGACCTTTAGAGATAAAAGTATGAACAATATTTCTTCCATTCATTTCTCAATCTCTGTCTGCACACCTCCATGGCGGTGACTGGGGGGTGGGGGTTGCTGAGTGAGTGGACATCTCCACCTCTCACTGGAGGTTTCTACTGTGCATGCACACTGACTTGCACAGCAAAGGCTACTGGACTAGTTTGCTACGGGTTTTATTTTTGGTTTTGCTTTTACTTGTGTTTCTGTGTTTTTGTCTTTTGGTTCCTGCTTTTTGCCTGGGGATAGGAGCTTTCTCTCCCTATGTTAGTTACCCAAGAAGACACAGCAATCATGGCCATATAGCCAAGCTACAAGCATACTCCATAATATTCCACCATCTGGACAGGAGCCAATACCAGCTGCTAAGTATTACACAGATAGCCAACACTTGCTAAGATTACTCGCAGTTGAGTAATAAGAGACATGAAAAGGGAAACCTAACTCTGGATCACATCTACCAGGAAGCATGCAGTAAGCTTAATAATACAGCAAAATACATACCATTGAAAACACTTCTAACTATTGAAAATGTCCAAGAAACAACAAAAGCTCTCTGTACATGTCCAGAAACAGAAAAGAGTAACTGAGACAAATGAGCTGGAGGTAGGCATAGACTTCCCATTAGAAGCAGAGCAGGCTTTGGAACTGCCTGAGAAGGAATTCAGGAGAATGATACTGAGGCACATCCAAATGCTCCACAGAGGGGTGGGGAGAAACAAAGAAGTCAGGAAAGTGCTACAGGAGCAATCAAATAAGATAGATACATTATTGGAAACAATTCAAAACTGGCAAAAAGAGGTCCAAATGATTAATAATGAAATATCAGAAATAGACAATACATTGAAAGGGCAAAGGAGTAGAATTGAAGGGATGTATGCTGTGTGTATGCAGATGCTTAACTGACCTTTTGCTGAGTCCTTGTATATAGTAGTTGGTGTTGGCTCTTGCCTTTTATGTTAGGGTTTTACAGGGAGCAAAACTCGAGAGCTAAAAGACAAATCTCTCAATCCTGCCAAGATAGAAGAACGTGCAGAAAAAAGGATTTAAAAAATCTGAAGCAAGTCTGAGATTCATGTTGGACAACATGAAGAGGAATAACTTAAGAATTATTGGCATTTGGGACAGGAAGAATCACAGAAGTCCACAGAGGAGACAGTTGAGGATCTTCTGGAAGAAAATTTCCCTAACATCTTGAAAGATGAGAAGACAAGTTTCAAGAAGCTGAACAAACCCCAGGAAGGATAGACCCCAAAAGAAAATCACCAAGACATATCATGATCAAGCTCTCCAAAATCAAAGACAAGTAAAGAATCCTAAAAGCAGCAAGGGAAAAGAAAAGTTATACTTACAAAGACAAGCAAATTTCATCTCTCAGCAGAAACAATGCAGGCAAGAAGACAATGGGGAGACATATATAAAACTCTAAAAGAAAAAATATACCAACCAAGAATTGTCCACCCAGCAAAACTGTCAATAAAATACAATGGCACAATCAAAATATTCCAGGATAAACAGAAGCTAAGCGATTTGTCAAAGTCAACCCAGTGCTTCAAACATGTAGCTGGGAAATTGTTCACAAACGTTATGTCTCAGTCCTTTCCTCTTTGAAATAGGAAAAATAATCATTTCCAAATTATGCCAAAATTGAGATAAAGAAGCACCTTTAAGGAAGCTATGTGCTAGTTCATCCACCAATGAGCTGTTCATAATGTAGGAATCATGTCAAGTTAGAGCCCTGTTTTTCAAAGTTTTTCAAATAGACCTCTTACAAATGATATTGAACATTCCTATGTAAAACAGATGAAGCACAGATGCTGTCATTGAATAAAACTTGAGGACCTCCTTGGTTTCTTTTCCCCCATAAAGTCCTGGAGCCTTCATGGACCTGTAGGGTACTGAGGAACACAGTTTGAGAACCACTAAATTAGAGGCCATTTAGAAGCCCTGGTGTTTCAGTAATTAAGCACTCGGCTGCACACCTACCAGCTATTCTGTGGGAGATAGATGTGGCAGTCTGCTTCCAATGAATTCCAACTCCACTGATTGTTGGTTCAATGGAGGCATGCAGGTAACAACTACCTCAAGAAGGAAGTTCAGGCAACAGGAATGAAATGAAATTCAGATGAAAGAAACAAGGAAAATTCAAAAGAAGAAGAAGCAGATACAGGAAACAAACAGCTCACAAATACCCAGATTCAAGAAGAGAGTTGAAGCATTTACTCCCTTTTCAAATAGTCTACCAGAGCACTGTTGTTGTTGTTAGGTACCATTGAGGCTGTACTGACTCATAGTGACCCTAT
>NW_006408678.1:979965-980841 GCF_000296735.1 Chrysochloris asiatica | reverse complement strand
GTAGACAGGGATGGGCAACTTGGACATTGGCTACCCAAAATAGGGGGGCTACAAAGGCAAGAAGTGAGTGGCTTACAAGCTTTCAAGAGGGAAGCTAGATTCATAGGGCACGGAGGAAGGTAGAATCTCCACTGAGTAGTATACAATCTGTCTAGGTGGGGCAGATGATGATGAAATCCAATAGATCTCTTGTGATACAATAGTGAATAATTGTTATCTGGACAGCTTGTGAGGGTTGTAATTGTAAAGGTAGACGTTTTTTAGCAAGGAAGGGAGTGATTAACTTTTCAGCCTAAGAGCGGAGGTCAGGATCCTACCCAAAGAAGCAGTGATACCTGAGATGGAGGCAGAGCTGATGATGTGAAGAGATGGAGCTGTTGGGAACTTTAGACACAGAAAGGAAGAGGGGCTGTGTTCTGATGACCGGGGGTCATGCTTGTAGTGTATACCCTTTGGATGGTTGATGATGCATGGAGGGGATTGTAACCATAGCAATGAAATGATATACTATAGGATGAATGTAAAAGTAATGTTCTCCCCTGTAAACTATCACATAATTCACAATAAAACATTTAAAAAAAAAAAGTAATAGAGCAAGTCCCCACTGAATAGTTTTCATCTTGTCTAGATGAGTCTAGTTAAAAGAGATAGGGATAAGATTCTTATGATTCAATTGTTGTTGTTATTGTTAAGTGCCTTGGAGTTGGTTCTAACTCATAGCAACCCTATACAGGATTTCCCAGGCAGTAAATATTTACAGAATCAGAAAGCCTCATCTTTCTTCCGCAGAACAGCTGGTAATTTCGAACTGCTGACCTTAAGGTTCGCAGCCCAATTCGTAAGCACTACGCTACTACGATTCAATGTTGTTGTTGT
>NW_006408678.1:977168-979033 GCF_000296735.1 Chrysochloris asiatica | reverse complement strand
CCCTGTATAGGATTTCCAAGGAGCAGCTAGTGAGCTTGAACCGCCAACCTTGCTGTTTAAACCAACTTTGCAGCCCAGCGCATTAACTTGCAGTGCCACACCAGGACCCTTGGTAAAATAGAGGGTCCATGAAAAGAGGAAGACCCTCAACCAGACACATTTACACAATAGCTGCAACAGTGGGCTCAGACCTAGTGAAGATAATGAGGACGGTGCAGTAGCTGGCTGCTATGAGTGGGAACTGACTCAGCTGCACTGAACAACAGAACAATTCAGGATTGTAGCTAGGCCTTCATCTCACAGATCAATCCAGTAGCAATTTAGCACCCAAGTGGCCACAGAATGAAGACAAACTCCTAAAGAGATGAAGAAAGAAGGGTTTCAGACAATAGAAGGATGCCTTAACGCAAAATGAGTTCAAATCAATCACTAGTAAGGTTCCTTTCAGTATGGTCATTCCCAAAACTGTCATTTCATCTAACAAGATGACCATTAAAACAGCTCACTTTTGCTCACTCTTATATAGTTGGTTACATGCCAAGCAGCAGGTTACGGGTTTTCTATTTAACCCAGGTAAATATGGATGTCCTTTTCACAGATAAGGAAGCAGAAAGTTATCATGATTAAGTAACTTGCCCCAAATTACTATGTGGCAGAGACTGGATTCAAATCTGGGTCTAGTTGCCCCCTAAGCTTTTACATAGGAATGGATCATCACTGGAGAGCCAGGAGGGGTTACTAAGATGGGAGGAGGCCAGAAGTCTAAACCTGAGGGATGCTGGTAGGTGAAAGAGACATGGATAGAAATTAACACCTTAGTCAAAGTGGCAAAAGCTGATTAAGAACAATTACAAGACCCAAGACAGGATGGAGGGCAGTGGTGGTTTCCTGGTAGAAGTCTCACCTTCCATTCAGGAGAGCAGGTTCAATTCCCAGACAATGCACTTTATGCATAGCCTCTTCTGTCTGTCAGTGGAGGCTTACGTGGTGCCTCGATGCTGAGTAGATCTCAGCAGAGCTTCCAGACTAAGGAATTTTAGGAAGAAATTTGGGGCAAAGCCTTTTGAAAGATCAGCCTGTGAAAACCATAAGGGGCCACCACAGTCCTCCCCACAACCTGTGATGGGATCATACAGGCCTGGGCAGTGTTTCATTCTCTAGTCCACGGGGTCTCCCTAACTGAGGGTCAGCTCACACCAGCTAAAACCACCAAAGACAGGAGAAAGCAACGGAGCTGGAAGATTAAAAGGCAAAATCCAAACTAAAATAGTGACAGAAAATAGAAAGTTCTGCCCAGAGACATTAGGATTTTGCCTATGTTGTCTAACAGCTAAACTGATTATCATCAAATTTGCACAAGCTATTTGGAAAAGACAGTGGAAAAGCTCTATGTCATTAGCCAAAACAAGGCCAGGGGCAGACTGTAAAACAGACCATCAATTGTTCATATGCAAGTTCAGGCTGAAGCTGAAGAAAATTAAAACAAACCCACGAGAGCCAAAAATATGATGTTGAGCATATCCCACCAGAATTTAGAGATCATCTCAAGAACAGACTTAATGTGTTAGAAACTAGTCACCTTAAACCAGAAGAGTTATAGAACGACATAAAGAACATAATACAGGAAGAAAGTAAAAGGACACTAAGAAAGAAAGAAAAAAAAAAAAGACCAAAATGGATGTCAGAAGAGACTCTGAAACTTCCTCTCCAGCGTAGAGATACTAAAGTAATTGAAAGAAATAAGGAAGTAAAAGAACTGAACAGAAAATTTCAAAGGGCAGCTCAAGAAGACAAAGTTAAATATAATGAAATGTGCAAAGATCTGGAGTTGCAAAACCAAAAGGGAAGAATACACTCAGTATTTC
>NW_006408678.1:972275-976918 GCF_000296735.1 Chrysochloris asiatica | reverse complement strand
AAGGAATATATAGAGTCACTGTTGTTGTTGTTGTTGTTATGTGCCGTGGAGTCGGTTCTGACTCATAGTGACCCTGTACAGGGTTTCCGAGGCTATAAATATTTACAGGAGCAGAAAGCCTCATCTTTCTCCTGCGAAATAGCTGGTAGTTTCAAACTGCTGCCCTTGCAGTTCACAGGCCGATTCGTAACCACTACGCTAGAGTCACTGTACCAAAAAGAAATAGTCAATATTCAACCGTTTCAAGAGGTAGCATATGATCAAGAGCCAATGGTACTGAAGGAAGAAGTCCAGGGTGAACTGAAGGCATTGGCAAAGAACAAAGCTTCAAGAATTGTTGGAATACAAATAGAAATATTTCAACAAACTGATGCGGCACTGGAGGTGCTCACTCATCTATGCCAAGAAATTTGGGAGACAGCTACCTGGCCAACTGATTGAAAGAGATCCATATTTGTGCCTCTGAATCCAATTTCTGAATTCCAAAGAGAGATGACCCACTGGAATTCAGAAATCATCAGACAATACCATTAATATCACATGCAAGTAAAATTTTGCTAACGATAATTCAAACATGGCTGCAACAGTACCTTGACAGGGAATTGCCAGCGATTCATACCAGATTCAAATGAGGGACTGTAATTGCTGATGTCAGATGGATCTTGGCTGAAAGCAGAGAATACCAGAAAGATGTTTGCCTGTGCTTTATTGACTATGCAAAGGCTTTCAAATATATGGATCATGACAAGCTATGGACAACATTGTGGAGAATGAGTATCCTTAACACTTAATTGTGCACATAAGGAACCTGTACATGGACCAAGAGGCAGTTGTTCAAACACAACAAGGGAACACTGAATTGGTCTAAATCAGGAAAGGTGTGCACCAGGGTTGCATTCTTTAACCATACTTATTCTATCTGTATGTTGATCAAATAATCCAAGAAGCTGGATTATATGAAGAAAAATGTGGCATTAGGATTGGAGGAAGACTCATTAAATAACCTGCGATATGTAGATGATACAACCTCACTTGCTGAAAGCAAAGAGAATTTAAAATACTTACTGATGAAGATCTAAGACCACAGCCTTGAATAAAGGTTTCAGCTCATTGTAAAGAAAACAAAAATCCTCACCACAGGACCAATAAACAACATCAAGATAAGTGGAGAAAAGATTGAAGTTGTCAAAGACTTCATTTTGCTTGGGTACACCATCAACACTCATGGAAGCAGCAGTCAAGAAATCAAGTGATGTATTGCATTAGGCAAAACTGCTGCACAAGACCATTTTAAAGTATTAAAGAACAAAGATGTCAGTTTGAGAACTAAAATGAGCCTGACCCAAGCCCTAGTATTTTCCATAGTCTCATAGGCATGTGAAAGTTGGACAGGGAAATAGGAAGATCATAGAAGAATTGATGCATTTGAGTTACAGTGTTGGAAGAAGTACAACCAAAACGCTACTTAGAAGCCATGATGGCTGAACTTTGTCTCTGATATTCAAACATATTATCAGGAGGGACCAGTCCGTGGACATCACACTTGGTAAAATGGAGGGTCAGTGTAAAAGAACAAACCTCCCCACAACATGGGTTGGCACAATGGCAGCAGTAATGGGTTGTACATAGGGTCGCTATAGGTCGGAATCGACTCGATAGCACCTAATAACAACAAAAAAACTTTGAAAACAGGGTCTAATAAAAGCCAAACAACAAAAGTGGCATTCAAACTGGGGGTGTGAGACTGCCGAATTGAAAGGCAAGCCATAATTTACGATGTGTGGCCACTCTTGTCTGTCAAAGGATCCCTGGTGGCAAAGTGGGTTAAGCATTGACCAGCTAACCAAGTCAGTTCAGACTCATAGAAACTCTGTATTGGGTTTCCAAGACTATAAATCTTTATAGAAGCAGAAAGGGCTCATCTTTAGCCCTTAGAGCAGCTGGTGGGTTTGAAGTGTTGACCTTGTGATTAGCAGTCCAATGCTTATTCTACAGCAAGTTAGAATCAACTCAATAGCATTGGAATTGGTTTGGTTTATTACAAAGCTCTGGACAGAACCAACAACACTTGTTTCAAATATAGACTCCAAACAAATTCTGAGGAACAGCCACTGAGTTGCGCCAGATGCAGATTACCCATCATCAAGGTAAGCACAGGTTTACTTGTACTTCATTTCTAATCTGTAGTGAGCAATTTCACATGTGGTGAAAACCAATTTTTTAAACATAGTGATAACCATGCAAAACTGTGCCCTGTCGATCAGTAAACAAGGACAAGTGTGCTCGAGTTTACCTTGCTTACTGGGTATTCTGTTCCTGTCAGGGACTGTGTATTTGAAAAGAGCCTTTGATTCTGTAGAAAGGTGCTGTGGGGTTGGGAGAGAGACAGAGGTCAGCTAGACCTAGAAGCAGGATCTTTGATGTGGTGAAAAACTGTGGAATTCTTCACTGCAGATTAGTAAGTAAGCCCTTGCTTACCTTGTTCATTGGGTAATCCGACGCTCGTTGTGCTCAAGCAGCTGAACAGCAACCCTGAACAGTGAACAGTGCTCACCACCACAATAAGCCACAGAGGGGCTGGCTTCCTATAACTGGGATGAAGCATGGCAGGGAGTGTGGTAGCTCTGTGGATAAGCACTGGCCTGCAAAACACAAGGTCAGCAGTTGGTGGTTCGAGCTCACCAGTCACTCCACAAGAGAAATAGGATGCTTTCTGTTCCCACAATGATTGATAGCCTCAGAAGGCCTATAAAGGGTCATTATGAGTCAGAACGGACTACCTGGTCTTTCATAACTATAAGTAGGGCAGGAAGGCCAGACACAAACAGGTGGAGAGAGAACAGCTAGAGGGCAGCTGGGAGGATCCTGAGGACACTAACAGTTTCGAATGGCCCTTAGGTTTCCTACCTACAGAGTTCACTGGGTATGACTTAGCTCCCAACATACATTGTTGTTGAGTGCCATCTAGGTGGTACCGACTCATAGTGACCCTATGCACAACAGAATGAAACACGGTCCGGTCCTGGGCCAACCTCATAATCATTGTCATGCCTGAGCCCATTGCTGCCCCCACTGTGCCAATCCATCTAGTTGGGGGTCTTTCTCTCCTTCTCCGACCCTCCACTTTACCTTGGCCATTATTTACTCTAGCCTGAAGCAGATCTCCAGGAGTTGTAATAGTGCAGTGGGCTTTGTTGTACTGCTAACCGAAAAGGTGGCAGTTTGAACACACCAGTCGCTCAACAGGAGAAAGATGTGGTAGCTTGTTCCCCTAAAGATGTATAGCCTCAGAACTCTTACAGGGCAGTTCTACTATGTCCTAGAAGATTGCTATGCATGGGAATCAACTCACCAGCAGGGGTGAGAAATCTCCTTTGAGATGAGATCTGATTTGATTGACTCATAATCAGATAAGGATGACAGAAGTGTTAACAGATTATGGAACCTGCAGCTGTCAGGAGACACACGGATTCATCCATTCAAACATGGAGTATAAGCATCTAGAGTCCCTGGGGGGCGGAAACAGTGATCAAGTGTAATTGCTAACCAAAAAGTTGGCAGTTCAAATCCACCCAAAGATGCCTCAAAAGATGCCTGGTAACACACTTCTAAAAAATCAACCCCATGGAGCACAGGTCTACTCTAAGACACATGGGTCACCATGAGTTGGGGTTGACGCAAGAATGACTGGTACTGGCATGTCAGACTTGTGCAGGATGCCAAGAATATGGAAATTCTTATAATTCATAATCAAATGGGGAAGACAACTGTTAACAGATCATTATAGGATAGCCAGCATACTCATGAAGATGGGAAACCCAACCTTTCCTGAGGAAGGGGTGATGCAAGTCAGTGGCTGTACAGATGGGGAGGAGGGGAGGGACTGGAACTGTGGTCCTTAACGGGCGTGCTTTTGTCCTGCAGTAAATAGCCCTCCCACAACACATTGGCCAGTCCAAATTGTCAATTGTGTTAATCTTGAGGGAACTTGGGTGGCATGTAGTTATTGAATGGCTGTGTGAGGTGAGGAAGAAGAAAATGATTCAAGGAGGAATCCTACATTCCTGGCTTGGGAAACAGGGGTTGGATGATGGGCCATTCTTGGAGACCAGGTAATAGGGCAGAAAAGGAACTGTGGAAGGCTGTGACTTGAGTAAGGTTCAAGTAGGACATCCAGAGCAATATAGGTGTAAATGGAAGTGGTCCAGAGCCTCACTCCTCAAAGTGTAGGCCACAGACCAGCAACCCATATTGCTTGTTAAAAATGAAGACCTCAGAGAACAAGCAAGATGGCGGATCAGGTAGAAACGCCATGAGGAGCTCTGTCAGCAGCAACCCAGAATACCAGACCAAGCAGGCTCAGAGGATGGTGCCAGAACTCTGAACCACATATAAAGGAATATTTAGAAGGTTGGAAGGCTTACCGCTAGTGGAATTTGTAGCAGAAGCAAGAAATCCATTGCTTTTAAATCTAAGACACTCAGCTGCTCCCACAGCCACCATCTTGGGTGAGACCAAGTGGAGGAAGGTTCAGAGCAGCCACAGACACCTGACAGAAATGCAGGAATAACGGTGTGGACTTTTTTTTTGGTATCTGTTCATTGGTCTCTCATGGTCTGAGCATCTCCATTCTGGAGACTAGA
>NW_006408678.1:970435-971540 GCF_000296735.1 Chrysochloris asiatica | reverse complement strand
CTGAAAGGGCAAAGGATTAGAATAGAAGAGATAAAAGCCAGAACTAGTGAGCTAGAAGATAAATCTCTCAACACTACTAAGATAGAACAGCAAGTACAGAAAAGGATAAAAAAAAAAATCTGAAGAAGGCCTAAGATTCATGTTGGACAACATGAAGAGGAATAACTTAAGAATTATCAGCATCCCGGATCAGGAAGAATCACACAAGTCCACAGAGGAGATAGTTGAAGAACTTCTGGAAGAAAACTTCCCTAACATCCTGAAAAGTGAGAAAAGCTCAACAAACCCCAGGATGGATAGACCCTAAAAGAAAATTACCAAGACATATAATAATCAAGCTCTCCAAATTCCAAGATAAGGACAGAATCCTGAAAATAGCTAGGGAAAAGAGAAGTGTAATATACAAAGGCAAGCAAATCAGATTAAGCTTGGTTCTCTCAACAGAAATCATGCAGGCAAGAAGGCAATGGGGAGACATATATAAAACCCTGAAAGAAAAAACCTGACAACCAAGAATCCTCTACCCAGCAAAACTGTCAATCAAATACGATGGTGTAATCAAAACATTCCAGGATAAACCAGAAGCTAAGAGATTTTGCCAAAGTCAACCCTGCTATGAAAAACATCCTAAAGGAAGTTCTGTGGACTGATAAGCAACAAGAACAGACAACAACTACAGAGTGATGTACATGGCAACATCAACCTGA
The DNA here is from genome assembly GCF_000296735.1 of Chrysochloris asiatica. Lineage (NCBI taxonomy): Eukaryota > Metazoa > Chordata > Mammalia > Afrosoricida > Chrysochloridae > Chrysochloris > Chrysochloris asiatica. The sequence continues at coordinate 970,833 of NW_006408678.1, read as the reverse complement.
ACTTAGTCGACAAATGGAAGCGTCGAGAGCAGAATAAAATTATAAGAACAGAGGATCTGGGAGGTCAGTCTATGATCAAAACAATTACAGTGTGAAATTACAGGTAAACAATTACAGGTAAACACAAAGGAACAGAGATCCAGGTGTTGGGACAGTCAGGTAAATTACAGGATAAAATAGACTGTCTTAAATGGAGGGAAGAGTTAATGGAATATAAGGTAACCACAACAATGGAGTTTGGATGGGAAATTTAGTTCGGGTGTTGGAGAGGGCAATACAAGAAGGGGGAGGAGGTGGAAGAACAAGACAGATGGGGAAACACTGAGATAGGTTTGCATGGCCTACTGGGACAGAGGTAAATAGTGATGCATGCTCAACCTTGGAACAACATGGCTCTG
>NW_006408678.1:966891-968590 GCF_000296735.1 Chrysochloris asiatica | reverse complement strand
TGTGTGTATTCCTATTTGAGATCTGCTGGTCTAGAAGACAAGATAGTCTAAGGTGGGTGTGTCTTGGGGGGGGCATCGTTATTGCATATCCTTCCAATAATCCAGAGATGTGGGTATCATCAGGGTCACTGTGCTCGGTTGTGCACGTTGTACACTGCACAAAGGCACCTGACAGAGGAGGGGGGCTGATATGTGATATTTGCCCTGGAAGAATGGATAGCTTTCTCTTACTTGTCAAGGCATGAGCATGTAAACCGGAGTGTGTATGTTCTCATTTGCACAAAAGCCCTGTGTGTTAGCAGTTGTTGTTAAGTGCCTTCGAGTTGGTTCTGATTCATAGTGACCCTGTATAGGGTTTCCAAGGAGCAGCTGGTGGGTTTGAACTGTCAACCTTGTGGTCCGCAGTCCAGTGCTGATCCTATAGCGCCAAACCAGAAGTCTGTGTTAACTGTGATCCTGAATATAATACAGATCCACACTTCCCTACCTGCAATTTTGAAATTCATAAAGACCCTGACAACCAAAAGTTTTTTTCCATAGATTTGTAGCAAGGTCAGATAGCAAAAGCTGGTCAGAGTCAGCGGGAGATTGATGCTAGTCTTTACTTAACCCACTTACTATGATTACTCATCTATTTTCCTGCAGAAATTATTAATGTGTTTTATTCTGGTGTTCAACCCTACGCTTTATTGACAATACAAGCCATTTGCACACTGTTACTTTTCTAAAATTTGAAAAATTCGGAATTCTAAAAGACATCTGACCCAGGGATTTCAGATAAGGATTGTGGTCATGTACTAGCTCCAGGTTATGGGGGAGATTAAGACTCAGAGTGGTCAGATCACCACAAAGCTGGTACATGCAGGGGTCCAACCTGGTGACATCTTCACATCACATTAGTTCCCCAAAGCTTGTCATTGTTGGGTGCCGCCCAGTGGATTCAGACTCATAGCAGCAATCTTTATGGGAACAGATCAACAGGTCTTTTCTCCCATGGAGCAACTGGTAGGTTTGAACTGCTGACATTAAGGTTAGTAGGCAAGTGCTTAACCATTGTGTCACCAGAGCTCCTCTCCCACAGACTTGCTGTTGGATGCTGTCCAGTCAATTCCAACTCATAGCAACCCTATGTTGTTGTTGTTGTTAAGTGCCACTGAGTCGGTTCCAACTCATAGTGATCCTGTATAGGATTTGCAAGGATCGGCTGGTGAGTTTAAGACGCTGGCCTTGTGGTTCAAACTGACCTTGAGGTCAAGTGCTTATCCTACACCATTAAGTCAGTTCCAACTCATAGCGACCTTGTATAGGGTTTCTGAGGCTTTAAGTCTTCATAGGAGCAGAAAGCCTCATCTTTCTCTTTTGGAATGACTAGCAGACTTGAACCATGGACTTTGTGGGTGACAAGTCAACAAGTGAAAATGCCCCATCAGGTTTCCTTGGCAATAAGTCTTTACCAGAGCAAATCACCAGGTCTTTTCTCCTGTGGAGTGGCTGGTGCATTAGAACCGCAGACTTTTAGTTAGCAGCTAGGTGCTTAACCATTGTGCCACCAGGGCTCCTTCCCAAAGACTCAGTGAGTAAGAAACAGCCCAAGCCTTCACTTGGGACAAGGGATATTTTCAGACAAAACACCCGTGTCTTAGTTATCTCGTGCTACTATCACAGAAATGCCATAGCTAGGGGGCTTTAACAAATTTAT
>NW_006408678.1:941772-943106 GCF_000296735.1 Chrysochloris asiatica | reverse complement strand
AGCCCTTGTATTTTGTGGCCCAGAATAGGGTCTATGCTGTCTATGTCCCCGTGCATGTTACAACAGTGAGTATTGTGTTGTTGTTTGGGGGAGGGTTATGGATCCTGATCTGTTGGGTCAAATTGGTTGATAAGGTTATTCAAGTCTTCGGTATCTCTTTTAGAGTTCTGGTGTGGCGCTGTGGGATAAAGCACTGGACCGCAAGGTCAGTTTGAACCACAAGATCAGTGGTTCAAACTCACCAGCTGCTCCTTGGAAACCCTATACAAGGTGGCTATGAGTCGGCTACAACTCGATGGCCTTAACAGCACAACAACAACGTATCTCTATTGCAGAGGGCATCCGAGGTTCCTTGGTAAGCTTCTAACCTTCCATGTAGGAGATCCAGTTCTGATTCCAAGCCAACACACCTCATTCACAGCCACAACTGGTCTGTCCATGGCGGCTCGTGTGTTACTATGATGCTAAGCAGATTTCAGTGGAACTTCCATCCTAAGACAGACAAGGAAGAAAGGCCTGGATATCTACTTTCAAAAATCAGCCAAAGAAAATCCTATGAATCAGAACAGTCTGATTCACAACTGATCCTTGGAACATTGCAGAACCAGGCAGTGTTGTTTCACTCAGCTGTTTAGGGGGTCACCGAGAGTCACGGACCACCTCCACAGCAGCTAATGCCAGTGGATCTATACTGATTGATTTCTATCCATTTGTTGTATTAATTATGAGAAAGAGTGTTGACAACTCCTACTATAACTGAGGATTTGTCTATTTCTCCTTCACATGTGATCAATCTTGGCATGTATTGTTAAGCTTTTGAAATTAAATGGTCCATACACATTTAGGATTATTCTGCTGTCTTGATGAATTAACCCCCTTGACATTAAGAAATGTCTTTAGTTTTCTTCAGTAACAGCCCATATTCTTAAGGGCACTCAGACTGTTACTAATATCGTCACTCCAGTTTGCTCTTTTTTGTGTCTTTATGTTGTACTCATGTATGTTTTCCTTTTAATTGGTATTTTTATTTCTTAAGTGATTTTCTTGGTTGGTGAGCCTTGTTTTAAATCCCATATAACAATCTCTGCCTTTTAATTGAAGTGTTGAAACGATTTCCATCTGCACTTAATATATATATATATTTGTTGTTGTTGTTAGGTGCCATCAAGTCGGTACCGACTCATAGCAACCTTATGCACAGCAGAACAAAACACAGCTGATCCTGGGCCAACCTCACTATTGTTGCCACACTTGAGTTCATCGATGTTGCCAATTGGCCAATCGGCCAATCCATCTCATTGGTGGTCTTCCTCTTTTTCTTTGACCCTCCACCT
>NW_006408678.1:923295-939372 GCF_000296735.1 Chrysochloris asiatica | reverse complement strand
ATTGTCCCAAAGGGTTTCCAAGACTGTAATGTTTACAGAAGCAGACTGCCATTGTTTCTCCTGAACAGTGGCTGGCAGCCAAATGAGGCCTTACCCACTGAGCTGCCAGGTCCCTTAATTACTGATCAGCTGGAATTGGGCTTCAATCTAGCATCCTGTCTTTTTTTTTTCAATTGTCTTTCTTCCTTTTTTTCTTCTCTTCCTTTCCTCGAATTGAAAATTTCTATGGTTACATTTTTTTACGCCCCTTTGGCTTACTTTTTTCATGTTTGCTTTATGATTAACAATATTCATCTTTAAACTTACTATGATCTATCTTCTAAAGCCATTATAATATGTACATATTTAATATAAAAAACTGACCGCAGTTACTTCGATTTATCCTTCCTTCTTCTATGCTTTTGTTATCATGCATTTTGTTCTATATGTTATAAATTATCTACTATATTGCTATTGTTTTTGGTTTTGAAGTCAAATCTCCTTTTAAGCAGGGGTGGGGAACATCTGGCTCACAGGCCTTATAAGACCCTCTAGATCATTTGGTCTGACCCTGCCAAAGCAACTGCTGGCGAGACTTGAAATTAGATAACTCCAGGAGTTTTTTCTTAGCTATATAAATTTATATTAAGTGATGTTATAATGATCCAAATGGCTCCTAGCAGAAAAAACATTACCCACAGCTGCCTTAAAGAAACAAAAAGTTAAGAAAACTGTTTTGTTTCCATACATTTATGATTTCTAGCATTTATTGTTCCTATTGTTGGTGTTGTTGTTAAGTGCCATTGAATTGGTTGCGACTTATAGCGACCCTGTATAGAGTTTCTAAGGAGCAGCTGGTGGGTTTGAACCACCAACCTTGCAGTTAGCAATCTAGTGCTTATCCTACAGCATCACACCTACATATAACTCCAAATATTTGGTCTTATTTTCCTTCTGTCTGAAAACATTTCCATAAAATTTCTTGTACTGTAGGTAAGCTGGCAGTAAATTCTTTTTTTTTCTAGAAACTATTGATCAAATTTGAAAATAATGGCCTTTATTAGGCCATTATTCATATATATATGTTTTGTTGTAATTTTTGCTGATATTGGTAAGTGTCATTGAGTCAGTACTGACTCATAGCAACCCTGGATAGCATTTCTGAAGCTGTAAATCTTTAGGGGAGCAGAAAGCCTCATCTTTCTCCCACAGTGCAACTGGTGGACTCAAACCACTAACCTTGTTGTTCTCAGTTCAGTGTTCAACATACAGCGCTACAATGCATACATATATATGTGTGTGTATATATATATATAGTCCTGGTGTGGCTTTGAAGGATAAGCACTGGGCCGCAAGCTCAGTTTGAACCACAAAATTGCCTCTTGGAAATGGAAAGTTCAGCTCTTTGAACCACCAGTAGCTCCTGGAAACCCTATACAGGGTCGTTATGAGTTGGAATCGACTTGACAGTACTTAACAACAACAGGTACCTGACCTGACTCATAGTAATCTTGTATAGGGTTTCCAAGGAGCCATTGGTGGGTTTGAACCGCTGACCTTGTGGTTAGCAGTCCAGTACTTACCCTACATCACCACACTAGGACCCAACAGCGAAGACCCACCATAAATGCGTTTGTTGTTTGTTGTTGTTAAGTGCCGTCGAGTCAGTTCCAACTCATTGTGACACTGTATAGGGTAAACTTGAAGTGTCAACCTTGCAGTTCAAATGGACCTTGCAGTCCAGCACATTAACCCACAGTGCCACCCTGAAGAGGGTCAATCTGAGTTGGAATCAACTCAACAATCTTTTTGAGTTGTTGTTGTTAGGTGATGTCTAGTGGGCTTCAAAAGGAGGTCTGATAGCGTAGTGGTTAGGAATTGGGCTGCTAACATCAGGATTAGCAGTTCGAAACTACCAGCAGTTCCATGGGAGAAAGATGAGGCTTTCATCTGTAAGGCTAAACATTTATAGCCTTGGAAACCCTATGCAGGGTTGCTATGAGTCAGAACTGACTCATAGCCACATAACCACAGTGGGCTTTGAAGAAGGTCTGGTGGTATAGTGGTTAAATAATTGGCTGGTAACCAAAAGGTTGATGGTTCAAACCCACCAGCTGCTCTGCAAAAGAAACGGTGCGACAGGTGGCTTCTGTAAAGATTATATGGTCTAGGAAACCATAATCTTTGGAGCAGTTCTCTTCTGTCCTGTAAAGTTACGGGGAGTTGAAATCAACTCGATGGCAGTAGACTTGGTTTTTAGTGGGTCCCAGCTCATAGTGGCCCTATGTAGAAGCGAATGAAATGTTGTGCAGTGAGATGTCAACCTCACCATCTCATTGAAGGGCCTTTTCATTTTTGCTGTCCTTCTGCTTTATCAGGCTTCACGATATCTTCCTTCAGGACCTGACCTCCCCTGATAACACGTCCAAAATGAGACAGTCTCACCATTATTGCTTCTAATGAGCGTTCTAGCTGCATTTCCTCCAAGACAGATTTGTTTGTTCTTCTGGTAGCTCAGGGTATATTCAATACTCTAGTGCTAAGTTAGCTCCACTTGTAAGGTGTCCTGGTGTGGCATTGTAGGACAAAGCATGGGACCACAAGGTTGGCTTGAAGCACAGTTTGACGGCTTAAACCCACTAGCTGCTCCTCAGAAACCCTACACAGCGTCGCTATGAGTTGGAATTGACTTGATGATGGTACTTAACAGCAACAACAACAACAAAGTCCTGGTGTGGTGCTGTAGGATCAGCACTGGACTGCTAACCACAAGGTTGGTGATTCAAACTCACCAGTCGCTCCTTGGAAATACTAGACTGGGTCTGTATGAGTCAGAACTAACTCAACAGCACTAAACAACAACAACTTAATATTTAATATTCAATGAGGTCTTTTGCTATGGCTAGAAGCAACTCAAAATCATTTCTGGTGCTGTGTAACCTCTGGAATTTATTGTTCATGTAGCTCCTGGCAATTGTCTTTTCTTTGCGTTGTTCTTCATTTAGCCTGTGCATGTACTCACTGGTGTTCACTGTGACTCAAAAGGACCTCTATCCTAATGTCTGAAGCTCTGCCTTAATGGATCCATCTTCACTTGGCTCTCTTGCTTTGCCACTTCAACCCACCACACCCTCTCTGAACTTTTAGTCAATCGCCTCAACTCAGAAAGGCCAGTAGGCTGAGTCTGGGATTCCATCTAGTAATTACCACCAGGCAGATGTGAGTAATGGTAGGCATCACCTCCTTTGATTCCTTCCCTCTAGGATCACAGTTGATTTCAGCCTGTGATTCAACATCTGAAAATAGTTGCCTCCTGCGTTTTGTCCATTTTTCTAGTTGTTTATGGTGGGAAGGTAATTCTGGACTTTCCTACTCCCTCGTGGCAAGTTGCAAAAGTCAGCCTAATGTTTTAAAAGCTAATGTGTGGTCTACATCCGTGGTTACGGATTTGGATTATTTCTTTAATTAAAAAAATTATAAACAGTGCCAATAAAAACATTATTGTAATTTTTTTTTTCCTTTGAGAATGTTTCTTTGACATTTAGTCAAGTTACCAGAACAAAGGAGATGAGCGATTTTATAGTTTTCATTACATTATTTCCTTGACTTCAGAAAGATAAAACTCTTTTACAATGGCACTAGGGATATGAATACATATCTCTCCTGATTGCTTGCTATCAGTGGGCTTTATCACTTTAATTTATTTCCATTACTTGAAGCTGTGAGTAATGGTGCCTACAAGATGGTTCAATTTACCCCCCCCCCCCATATTGTTAGGAAAATTGTGCATTTTCCCATCAGATAATTAAATGACTTTATTTTTGTAAGACAAACTCTGTTCATCAACCTTGACTTGTATCAAGTGGAATTAACGTACTTTTATTGCAGGACTGCATTATGTTTTGTAGGATAGGAAGTTACTGGTTATGTTTTTCACATAGCTTAACTCCTTAGTTTCCATATGACTCCCCTATCTAAATGTATCTCTTAAGCAACAGATGATTAGATTCTGTTCTTAATTCAGTCAGCAGTGCTTTCTTCATCCAGAGATAAAGCTATTCTTTATCAATTTAACTTAAATACAATGGATACATTTGGAAATGCTATTACAGTGTATTATAGCATATAGGGAGTTCTGGTGTGGCGCTGCTGGTTAACGCCCTGGACTGCAAAGTCGGTTTGAACCACAAGGTCGGCAGTTCAAGCTCACCAGCCGCTCCCCGGAAACCCTATATACAGCGTCATTATGAGTTGGAACTGACTCGATAGCACTTAACAACAATGATAGGATATTGCTATTGTGGATTCTGACTCACGGCAAGCCTGTATATGCTGAGTGGAACTGCTCCATGGGGTTTTAAAGGCCGTGACCGTTCAGAAGTTGACTATCAGGCCTTACTTCCGAAGTTCATCTGGATGGGTTTGTCTAACAGTCAAGGCCTAACCATTTGCACGCCCAGGGACAAAGCCACGGTAGTAATGTCTTGATTTCCCATCATTCTGAACTCTTAACCTACTAGACTGTAAATTCTCTGAACCCCATCTGTGTTGTTGTTCTTCGGTGCCGTTGAGTCCGTTGTGACTCATAGTGACCGTATCCACAACAGAAGGAAACACTTTCTGGTCCTGCTGCAACCTCACAATCATTCAGCTTGAGCCCATCGCTGCTGCCAACATCTGTGTTGTTACCGCCATATTCCTAGTGTCTAGCACAACGCTTGCCACATGAACATGTTCATTTAAAACATAATTTTTGAGATCCTACTGTAAGTCCCTGGGTGGTGCAAACAAGTAAGCATGTGTCTACTAACCAAAAGGTTGGTGGTTGAAATCCACTCAAAGGCACCTTGGAAGAAAGGCCTAGAGACCTATTTCCATTGACAATTCTATGGAGCACAGCTCTGCTCTGACACACATAGTGTCATCGTGAGTCAAAATCGACTCAACTGATTTTTGGTTTACAGCCCACCAGCCGCTCCATGGTAATAGGGTTAGAGTCAGAACTGACTTGAAGGCACTTAACAATAACACTTCATACTTCAGAAGCCAGGCGTTTGAATTAATGTACTCATCTGAAATCTTTTCAAGAGTCAAGCTTTATCGACTCGTTCCCATATTTTGCAGTCTAATCTATAGAGATGAACAGTCTTTGTTAAACACGCCCTTTATGAATGTACCAGGCAAATTCTCTTTCAGAATGGCCTTCATCCAATTCAAATTGTCATCAGCCCTCATGAATGTTCTGAGAATTGAGGTTCCCAAGTTATTTCAGTACTCCTTACAAACCTCCTTTCAGCTTCTCAAAGAAAGCTCGCTGTGACCTAGTTCCGTATTTGTTGTTTGTTAGATGCCATTGAGTTGGTACTGACTCATAGTGACCCTATGCACAACAGAACAAAACACTGCCCGATCCTGGGCCAACCTCACAATCATTATTACGCTTGAGCCCATAGCTGCTGCCACTGTGCCAATCATCTCACGGGGGAGGGGGGGGGTCTTCCTCTTTTTTGCTGACCCTCAACTTTACCAAGCATGGTGTTCTTCTCCAGGGACTGGTTCCTCCTGAAAATATGTCCCGTATGAATACTGACAAACCCATTTCTCTAGACTTTTTCTTCTATTCTTGATCCATAGTGACACTGTGGGTTAGGCATTGGGCTGATAACCATACAGTCAGCAGTTCAAGCCCACAAGTCTCTCCATGGGAGACAAATGAGGCTGTCTGCTCCCTAAAGATTTATAGTATTGGAAACCCTATATAGGATCACAATGAGTCAGAATCTACTCCATGGCAGTGGTGTTTAGGTTTCTATATAAGTTGTTTTGCTCTTGCATCTTTAATTATGAGTTTAAAATAAGACTGCCATCAGGTCAGAAGGTTTAGTGTTTTCCATTAGGTTTCCCTGGAAACCTTAGACCAGGGTTAGGGAACTTGTTTTCTGCCAAGATTTATAGCATGATTCATGGGCCATACAAAACGATCAACTTAAAAATTAGCCTGCTATATTTGGTCAAATGTAATTAACTCACCCCTAATGTGATGGCTGGAACTGTGGTGGCCTCGGCAGGGACAGACTAAATGATTTTGTGGGCTGTATACGGCCTGTGAGCCAGATGTTCCCCACCTGCACCCTAGACACTGGTGGGATCTGCGTGTTCTACTCATGAGCTTTACAACCATGTGTCCAGGGAGGCTTGTGTGATGCTACTACACTGAGCAGGTTTCAGTAGAGCTTCCAGACCAAGACAGACTAGGAAGAAAGGTCTGGCAACTTACTTCCCCAAATCAGCTAATAAAACCCCTGTGGGTCACAATGTTCCTTCCTGCAACTGATGATATGGGGGAGTGCTTTAGTCCCACGTGTGAGGGGTCAGGAGCCAAGTTGACATCAGCTGACAACAACCACAATCCTTTGTTCATAGAGCAATCCAGTAAGGGAGAGGAACCACCAAGAGAATGGTGGTGGGGAGGGGTGGAAGGACAGAGAGCCGGAGCCTTCTTACTGGGCCTCTCCCTTCCCAGTCCCGTCCCCCTGGGAGGCCCCTCAGGAGACTATAAGGAGCAGAATTTGAAAAGCACCAGATTTGACGACTTTAAAGTCTGCCCCAGGAATAATTCTCTAGCTGCCCCATCCATACTTATCAGTTTCTGTTCTCACTTTCGTGTTATCTTGAGATTTCTGGATGTGGCTATTAAATCCCTTGGTTCTCTGTTTACGGTTTAGCCGAACAGAGGCCTGGATCCAGCTTCCACCATGCGTTCTGACTGCATGGCCAGCATTTCAAATGAAAACAGTGTCTCTTTTTGGAGGCCTCCTGTATCCAGGGCTTCAGGAAGGGAGAACAAACTGACATGGCACTTCTATTACATACATGAACTTACGCACACATGGTCTCATTTAATCCTCACAATATCTCTGTGGGAACAGATGGTAACATCTTTACATTACAGTTGTAGAAACGTGGACCCAGAAGAAACAGGAATCCAGAAAAATTGGGACACTTTCCCATGGCCACACAGTTAGTGAGAGAGAAAAAGAAAACTTTACCTTGCGTCAGTCCCAAATTCATGCTTTTATATATGTGCTTCCTGGTGTGGCGCTGTGGGATAATGCACTGGACTGCAAGGTTCAAATACACTAGCTGCTTCTCGGAAACCCTATATGGGGTCACTATGAGTTAGAATCAACTCAACAGCACTTAACAACAACACTTGTGGAAGAGGCTGTCGTTCAAACAGAACAAAGGGATGTTGAATGGTTTAAAATTAGGAAAAGGTGTGTGCCAGGGTTGTATTCTTTTACCATATTTATTCAATCTGTATGCTAAGCATAAATCCAAGAAGCTGGATTCTATGAAGAAGAACATGTCATAAAGATTGGAGGAAGACTCATCAACAACCTGCAATATGCAGATGATACAACCTTGCTTGTTGAAAGCAAAGAGGACTTAAAATATTCACTGATGAAGATCAAAGACCACAGTCTTTGGTATGTATTGCATCTCAATGTCAAGACAAGAAAAATCCTCACAACTTGACCAGTAAATAACATCAAGATAAATGGAGAAAAGATTGAAGTTGTCAAAGATTTTGTTTTTCTTGGATCCACTATCAATACTCATGGAAGCAGCAGTCAGGAAATCAAATGACATATTGCATTAGACAAATCTGCTGCACAAGACCTCTTTAAAGTGTCAAGAGCAAAGATGTCAGTTTGAGGTACTAAGGTGCACCTGACCCAAGCCAGGGTATTTTCATTAGCCTCATATGCATGTGAAAATTGGACAGTGAATAAGGAAGATGATAGAATAATTGATGCATTTGAGTTCTGGTGTTGGAGGAGAATATGAAAAGTACCAAGGACTGCCAAAAGACCAATCTAATCTGTGTTGGAAGAAGTACAACCAGAATGCTCCTTGGAAGCCAGAATGGCCAGACTGGTCTGTAATACTTTGGACATATTGTCAGGATGGACCAACTGCTGGAGAAGGACGTCATGCTTGGTAAAGTGGAGAGTCAGCAAAACAAGGAAGACCCGATGAGATGGACTGGCACAGTGGTAGCAGCAGTGATTTCAAGCGTAGCAACAATTGTGAGGAGGGTGCAGGATGGGACAGTGTTTCATTCTGTTGTGTATAGGGTTTCTAAAAGTCAGTACTGACTCAACGGCATCTAACAACAATGACAATTGTGAATGGTGGTGCTGTGCGTTAGGCACTGACTGCAAGGTCAATGGTTCAAGCCCACCAGCCACTCCACAGGAGAAAGGTGAAGCTGTCTGTTCCTGTAAAGATGCACAGTCTCAGAAACCCTAAGGAGCATCTCTACTCAGCCCTATAGGGAGGGGCGCTCGGAGTTGGACTTGACTCCATGGCCATGGGATGGTGATGAATGTAGTTGTAGATGGAATGGTATTCTATCCTGTAAGGGACCCTGTGGCACATTGTTATAGCACGTGACAACTAACGAAAATATCGGCAGTGGTTCAAACCAACCAATCGCTCTCTGGGAGAAAGCTATGGCAGTCTGATTCTGTAAAGATTGTCTGCCACAGGAACTCTAGGGGGGCAGCTCTACTGTGTCCTCTAGGGTCACTATGAGTTAGAATGGACTTGACGGCAGTGGGCGAAGTTGTGAATCATCATCATCATCATAGTTAGCACGTAAGGAACATTTACGATAACAGGCACTGGTCATATGCAAAACTCACTATAAACAAAGCGATAGGATGGGTGATCATCATTTCTCATTCATGGAAGAAGAGATTGAGCAACTTGTCCAAGGTGACTTAGCCAACCCTGGCAGAGGTGGGACCTACAAATGGGGTTTTCTGACTCCAGGGAGCATGCTCTTCCAAGCCCACACTATGCACATGTCTGGTTCTTTGGAGTTGTAAGGAGAGGGCATGCACGGTCTCCCTTTGTGGAAAAGTTGTATTACATGACCTGGGTTCCTACATGAGTCATTCCCTCAGCATCGCAAGCCCCCAGGTTCTAGTTCTCTTGACCCCATATATTGAATTTCACAGTGAACTTGAAAACAAAGCTGAAGGGTATCTGCTTAAAAACCTGAGCACCAGCAAACTGCTTTCTGTTGGTTCACCTGGCACCATTGTTGATGTTATTGTTTTTAGGTGCCATCGAGTCAGTTTCAACTCATGAAGACCCAATAGGACAGAGTAGAATGTTCCATAGGGTTTCAAAAGCTGTAATCGTTACAGAAGCAGATTGCCACATGTTCCACATGGAGTGGCTGGTAGGTTTGAACAGCCAACCTTTCAGTTAGCTGAGAACTTCACCACTGAGACACCAGGCTCATTGCAGGACAGAATGCCATCTTATAACCAGGCAGGGTGCAAACCAAGCCACCGCAGTTCCCTTCTGCAAGGCTCCCACTGGCTGTCTCCCACTCTTGCAGTGGCCCCAGGCCAATGAGCGATCACTGGTGAAGCAGGCTGATGCCCCACCTAACAAGCTAACTGCCAGTGAGAGAGAACCAAGGTGAGATAGGCTGTTTGCACCCATGGTAGGTATTTGCCAAAAGTATTGTTTTCCTTACTTGCAGTAACAGATTCATCCACCATGACCACGGAGAGGGCACGTTACCCTGGCTGGGCCAGAATCTCCCATTCTCTTGGCCATTGTGCTTGACCCACAGCTGGACATATGATAGAACTCTGACCTGAAACTCCCCCTAGGACTTCCTAACTGGAACCGATGCACATCATGTTCTTTACTCTCTGATAGCTGAGCTAGACAAATCTAAGCATGCAAGGGCCCACAGCCATATTCCCTGCTGTGTGCAGAAGAAATAAGGGCAAAATTCAAAAAGAAGCAGGAAAAAGAGAGAGAGGCATACATTTTTTAAAGATCTGATGGTGTTCAAACTCTTGAATCCGTTCTGCCTTGAGGTAAGCTGTCTTTCGGCAATTTTGTTATATAAAGTAAAAAACAAAAACAAAACAAGAACAATTTTGTTTGTAAGGCTGGGTTTCCAATGCCTCCATCTCCTGGAGACTTGACTATGGCAGGGTCGTGTTCTTGAGAAAGCAGCTGTGGAGTTAGGACAGGCCACAGTGTAAGCTCCATTCTCAAGGTTTTCACCACACACCATCAACCGATGTCAAATGTAATAATGCACCTACGGGAGCCTCCCTTTAAAATCAGGAGCAAGGGAAGGTGCTCATTGCCATCTTTTATATGGTTTAACGTTGTTCCCATAATTCTGGATCATGGAATGAAGCAAGGCACAGAGGACTGTGAAAGGCTTGAGATTTTACTCTGCTTGCAAGCTAACAATTTTATGAGTGCTGCAGAAAACACAACTGTCCTGAGTCAGACAAATGACTCATCACTCAGGGCACAGCAAGTCTCCTGGGCGTCAGAGTTTCAACATTTTCTTTGACCCTCAGGGTCCATGACAGTGACATGGGTGAGCCTAGATGAATGGCCACATACACAGTGGGTTGTACTACAGGCGAGGAACTCTGAGCATGAGAAACTTAAATCTTTTATAATAGTCAGCATGCAGACCTCCGGAGTCCTAGTGTGGCACTGTGGGTGTTGGACTGCAAAGTCACTTTGAACTGCAAGGTTGATGGTTCTAGCTCACCAGCTGTTCCTTGGAAACCCTATACAGGGTCGCTATGGGTCAGAACCGACTTGACAGCATACATCAACAACAAAGCAGATCTACCATTTGCTCTGGAGGGATACATGATCTCTCTCCTCCAAAGCAGTCTTCTATATTGTTGTTGTTGTTAAGTGCCATCGACTCATTTTCAATTCATAGTGACCCTGAGGAGCAGCTGGTGAGTTTGTGGTTCAAACCTACCTTGGGGGCCAGTGCTTATCCTGCAGCGCCACACCAAGACCCCAGTTCTCTATAGGAGGGGGCTTCACAAAGTTTGTGGGAAAATGGACTGAAAAGACAATGGAATTTTTCCAGGAACTTTTTGAAGCCCCCTGTTACAAACATCCGTGAGAAGACAGTCCCAGACAAAGGGGAGGAGGTGTTGGTGGTAGTGGTGTGCCGTAGAGTCGGTTGTGACTCATAGAGACTTTAGGGTTTCTGAGGCTGTAAATCTTTACAGGAACAGAAAGCCTCATCTTTCTCCAAGGTGCAGCTGGTAGATTGGAACTGCTCACTTTACGGTTAGCAGCCCAACTCATAACCCCTTATGCTAGGAGGGCACCTTTAAAGTCTAAACAAGGAGAGACACATGAAGAATTTCCTCCCAACAATAAAGAATAGATACCATCATCATCACTGTGGTTGATGTGAAGTACCGTTGAATCAATTCAGACTCATAGAAACTCTGTATAAGATTTCCGAGGAGCAGCTGATGGGTTTGAACTGCCGACCTTTTGGTTAGCAGTTCAGTGCTTATTCTATAGGACTCCATCATTATCATAAAAATGGACATTTATACAGCTCTTATAATACGCCAGTCTCCTTTCTAAGTGCTTTACATATAATAACTCATTATGAGCTAGGGTAATCGTTATTCACACTATATAGATGAGAAAATTAATACCACACTGCTAACTAAGTGGTAAGGAGCTCTGGTAGCGTAGTGGTTACGAATCAGGCCGCTATCCTCAGGGTCAGCAGTTGGAAACTACCAGCTGTTCCACGGGAGAAAGATGAGGCTTTCTGCTCCTGTAAAGATTTACAGCCTCGGAAACCCTGTTCAGGGTCGCTATGGGTCGGAACCGACTCCACAGCACATAACAGCAACAACACTATTCCTTTTCCACAACTAGCATCCTCGGGCTTTGAAACAAACTTGTACCTCTAAAGACTGGTTTTGTTGTTGTTGTTGTTCGATACTTCCGAGTTAATAACAACCCCATGCATAAACCAGTGGTTTGTCTAAATAAGCAGCCAAGCTAACGAGATACAATTCCTGACTTGTGCCTGGTGTCTCACTACCTCCCCACATTCAGATGATCAAGTGGGAGAACTTCATTGCACTCTGGGCAGTGAAATGTACACCTCTTGAAATATGCAACTTGGTAGTGGTAGCTCCTTGGGGTCTTTCATTCACAATGCCAAGAGAGGGGGCACCTGTGGAAGTTTCCCATCCTGTTCAGACAGCGTTTGAGCCAGGGAGGACTGCTCGTGAGTAAACGTTTCCCTGTTGACACGCCTTGCTTGCTGAAAGTGAAAATAACTTGAAGCCCTTACTAATGAAAATCAAAGGCTGCAGGTTTCAGAATGGATTACAACTCAACGTCAAGAAAACATTTGTCTACAACATCATAATAAATGGATTTGAAATTGAAACTGTCAAAGATTTTTCATTTTACTCGGATCCACAATCAATGCTCATGGAAGCAGCAGTGAAAATGTCAGATGACATTGCTTTGGGCAAATCTGCTGCAAACGATTTTAAAGTGCTAAAAACCAAGAAGTCACTTTAGCAACTAAGGTGTGCCTGACCCAAGCTATGGTACTTTCCATCACCTGATATGTGTGTGAAAGCTGGACAATAAATAAAGAAAACTGAAGAATCGATGCCCTTAATAATGATGTTGGTGAAATATATTCAATGTATCATAGATTGCCAGAACAAACAAATCTGTCCCGGAAGAAGGATAGCCAGATGTTTCTGGGAAGCAAAGATGGTGAGACTTTGCCTCACATACTTTGGATACTTTCTTAGGAAGGACCAGTTCCAGGAGAAAGACATCATAGAGAGTCAGCGAAAAAGAGGAAGACATTTAAGGAGCTGAAATGGTAGCTGCAACAATGGCTCAAACAGCAATGATGTGGATGAGTCAACAGAAAATAACCATGGCTTGGGTCAGACACGCCTTGGCACAGATTGGGTCAGCCCTCAAACTGACATCTTTGCTTTTTAACACTTGAAATTTGTGTTTGCAGCAAATTCCTTTAATCTAGTGGGTTTTTTGATTTCTTGAATGCTGCTTCCATGAGTGTTGAAAAGTCTTTGACAACTTTTACCTTTTCTCCATTTATCATTATGTTATTTATTGATGAGGATTTTCATTTTCTTTATATTGAGGTACGATCCATACTGAAGGTCTTTGATCATCATTAATAAATATTTCAAGTCCTCTTTGCGCCCAGCAAGCAAGGTTGTGTCCTCTGCATATTGCAGGTTGGTAATGAGTCTTCCTGCAATACTGATGCCATGTTTTGCTTCCTATAATCCAGTTGTTGTTTTTTATTATTTGCTCAGTAATCAGATTGAATAAGTAGTAAAAGGACACAACACTGGCACACGGCTTTCCCGATTTTCAACCACGTGGTATCCCCTTGCTCTGTTCGACACACTGGTTCCTTATGAGCACAATTAAATGTCTGGAATTCCCATTCTTCTCCTTGCTATCCATAATCTGTCATGATCCACACAGTCAAATGTCTTTGCAGAGTCGATAAAACACATCTAATCATCTTTCTGGCATTCTTTGCTCTCAGACAAGAGTCATCTAATATCAGCAATGATAGCCCTCATTCCATGTCCTCTTCTGAATTTTGGTTGAATTTCTGGCAGTTTCTTGTTGATGCACTGTTGATAATTTTTTAATTATCTTCAGCAAAATTTTACTTGAATGCAGTATTAATGATATTATTTGAAAACTTCTGCATTTTGTTAGACCACTTGCTTTGTAATGGGGGCAACCATGAATCTCTTCCAGTTGGTTGGCCAAGCTGGTCTTCCAAATTTCTTAGCATAGATTGAGTGAGCACTTAAAATGTTACATACATTTGTCAAAAATCTCATTTGGTATTCCATCCATTTCTGGAGCCTTGTTTTTAACCAATGCCTTCAGTGTAGTTTCCAATTGTTCCTTCAATACTATGGGTTATTGAACATAAATTACTTCCTGAAATGGTTTAATGTTGAGCAATTCTTTTGGGTACAGTGACTCTGTGTATCCTTCCATCTTCTTTTGATGCTTCTTGCATCAGTCAACATTTTCCTATAAAATTTGTTAGTATTGTAACTGGAGGCTTGAACTTTTTTCTTCAGTTCTTCCAGCTTGAGAAATGCGGAACGTGTTCTTCTTTTTTGGTTTTCTAACTCCAGGTCTTTGTACATTTCTTTATAATACTTGACTTTGTCTTCTTGAGCCATCCTTTGATAACTTCTTTTAAACATTTTTACTTCATTATTTCTTCCATTTATTTTAGTTATTCAACATTCAAAAGCAACTTTTCAGAAACTCTTCTGACACCCATTTTGGTCTTTTCTTTCTTTCCAGTGTTTTTAGTGAACTTTTGCTTTTTTTATGTAGGATGTCCTTGATATCATCCCAGAGTCATTAGTGTTCAATGTGCCAGTTGTGTTCAATACGTCAAATCTACTGTTGAGATGGTCTCTAAATTCAGGTGGGATACACCCAGTGTTCAAGTCCTGGTGTGACTCTGTAGGCTAACCATTGGATTGCTAATTACAAGGTTGGCAGTTCAAACCCACCAACCACTCCTTGGGAACCTTGTACCCTGTACAGGGTCATTATAAGTCATAACTGACTTGACAGCACTTAACAATATTGTTGTTGTTGTTAAGTGCCATCAAGTCGATTCTGACCCATAGTGACCCTGTATAATAGGGTTTCCAAGGAGCAGCTTGAACCACCAACCTTGCGTTTCAAATTACTTTGCAGTCTGAAGCATTAGCCCACAGCACCACACTAGGACTCCTTAACAATAATTTTGTTATTATTGTTGTTAGGTGCCGTGGAGTTGGTTCTGACGAATAGTGACCCTGTACAGGGTTTCTGAGGCTGTAAATCTTTATGGGAGCAGAAAGTCTCATCTTTTTCCTGCGGAACAGCTGGTAGTTTCGAACTGCTGACCTTGAGGTTCGCAGCCCAATTCGTAACCACTATGCTACCAGAGCTCCTTCCTTTTAACAACAGTCAGGGTTATATTTTGGCTCTCAAGGACTTGTTTTTATTTTCTTCTGCTTCAACTTATACTTGCTTCTGAGCAATTGATAGTCTGTTCCATCACAGTTGGACCTTGGGCTTGTTCTGACTGATGATATTGAGCTTCTATATTGTCTCTTTCCACAGTGGCTAACTTTTATTGTTAAGTGCCATCAAGTCAGTTCTGACTCATAGCCACCCTGTATAGGATTTCCTAGGAGCCGCTGGTGGGTTTGAGCCACTGACCTTTCGATTAGCAGTCCAGTATCCTACAGCGCCATATGTATGGTAAAAATTTCATAGGTCACTATTAAAAGAACAAACTAGTGGAGGATAAAAATAGATGAAGAGCATACATATGAGAAGAAAAATGTATGTACTACGAAAGGGGGTAGTACATTTAGTATGTACTAAAAATGACAAAAGTCTTAGAGAAGAGAAGCAAATTCCCCCAAGGTTATACGGAAAAGCCAAGACTAGAACTCAGTTCTTCTCATCCTGAATTGAAGATTATTTTGAAGATCTTAATTTTTTCCAGTATTCACTCATTCATTTGCTCATTCATTTATTTCACAAATCTTTATAAGGCGCCTCTACTTTCTCTTGGATTGCAGTGCACACTGGATTTCCACAGACCCTCCCTCTCAGCAGACATTCAGTGGCCTCCTTGTCACCAACTCAGTGATCTGGTCTTAGGCTTCCTCTGAAGACCTCACCACTGTTGGAAGTTCTCACCACCTCGCCTCTGGCTCTCCTCCTGGTCTCATGAGAGTCCATCAAGGTCTCTGTTGTGTCCAAACATGAAGAACTCAGAAAACTAGAACAGACAGCTATGCCGATTATAACAGGAATCCTGGTATGACGCTGTAGGGTACACATTGCAAGGTCCGCAGTTCGAACCCACCAGCTGCTCCTCAGAAACCCTATGTAGGTCTCTGTGAGTCAGAACCAACTCGATGGCACTTAACAACAACAATAGCATGCAGGTTTCATTGAAAACTTTAAGGTTGGGCTGAATGTCATCACCAAGCAAATCAGTACTCTGATTCATTAACATTTTGGGGGTTGTTGTTGTTGTCAGGTGCCATCGAGTCGGAACCAACTCATGGCGACCCCATGCACAGCAGAATGAAACAATGTCCGATCCTGGGCCAACCTCACTACCGCCACCACACTTGACGCCATCAATGATGT
>NW_006408678.1:915275-922114 GCF_000296735.1 Chrysochloris asiatica | reverse complement strand
AAAAAATGCCTCCTCCAAGTAGAGAAAAGCTCACAGAACCTTCATTTGCTAATGGACCACTAATCAAAATGAAGCGAAACAGCTGTAAACATCCATTGAAAATCAGAATATGGAATGTACGAAGTATTTTGGGGGTACTTACATGTAATTTCATCAAGAATGTTGATGATTATGTCAGAATAGATCAGTCTTCTAAGAGAGAAGTATGTGCTCAAACATAAGAAAGAATAGAAAAATAGAAACTTTGCTAAGACCTCAGGAGTCTTTAAAAGGTGTCCTGGTGGTGCACTGGTTTAGTGCCTGACTGTGAACTAAAAAGTTGACAGTTTGAACCCAGTAACCACTCATCATGAGAAATGTAGAAGTCTGCTTTCACAAATATCATCTATGGCCTTGGGAGTCCTATGGGGCAGTTCGGCTCTGTCTTACAAGGTTGCTATGAGATAGAATTGATTACATGGCAATGGGTTTGGTTTTTGGAAATTAGGCATGTCCATTAATCTTCGATTGTTTTCTGAAAGAATAAGTTTCAAGTGTTTTCAAACGGGTTTGCATTGTTTTTTTTGGAGTCTTGGAAACAGAACATGTTCATTAATCTTCTTTTGTTCTCTGAAAGAATCTGTTTCAAGCATCTCTGTGAGCCTGATAGTCTAAAGAAACAGACAAGCTGCTTTCAGAGGTTAGATAGAGCTCAAGGTATAGTTGTGAGCACTAATGAGCATTTATAGATTCATGATTCTATATCACACATAGTTTTCTAAGTGTAATAAGATGATCTTTAGTATCACTGGTAAGGGAACGCTCTGTTTTCATAAAAGAACAGCTGCTATTTTATTCACAGCTGCCATCGTTTCCTCTGCCAGCTGACTCCTCTCTCTCCACACACCCTCCTTGGACAGTCTCATGTACTCTCATGGTTACATTTATTATCCAACATGTGTTAACTTGTAACTCTTCGAGTCCAGCAAGCAACAATAACTAAAGAAGACATAAGGAATCCTGGGGAGAGTCAAATGGTTAAGCACTGGACTACTAACTGAAGAGTGGCTGATTCAAACTCACCCAGAGGCCCCTCAAAAGTAAGCCCTGGTGATCTAAAAGATCACAGCCTTGAAAACTCTACTCTTCAAATATGGGGTCGTCATGAGTTGGAACAGTCTCAGTGGTAACCTAACCACCACAGATATTTAGGCCACATACTATTCTAAGTAACTTCAGTTAGTAAGTGCTAATACGTAGATTTGAAACTAGGAATCAGAGTTCCTAAGCTTCCCTCAGAACCAATATGCTCCAGACCATTCCAGCTCAGAATTCACCTCTGAATCCTAGATCTAAATATGTAATTGTTTTGGAACACCCAGGAGAAAGTACCAAGCAGGTACTCCAACACTCCACAAGTCTGGAAGGAAACTCATTACCTCCTCATCTTCCAAAGCTTGCTTCTGCCCTAGGTTCCAAATCTCATCTAATAAGGGTATTACCTATCCCATTTCCTGAACCAAAATCAGTTAGAGCCATTGTATTGCCTCTAACTGAACTTCCTGTCAATATGTTGCACATTTTGATCCTACTGATCCTTCTCAAATATTTTGGGGTACTTCTTTCTAACTGGTCTTCTAGCACTGATCTCTATTCACTATTTAGCCCATCCAGAATGCTCTCCCTATTGAAATGACTTTCTCCCTGCTCTCTTGCTACCATGCATTGTATCAATATCTCCATTACAACAGTGATTGAAATCTGTCCTATTCCAGTTGTGAATGTGCATGTTGTCTACCCTTCATAAATTTCAACTCCTCAATGGTAAGACCCTGTCTGTTTCATGTTAACTTCTCCAGGACAACTACCAAATTTGCTCATTCACCCCACAAACAATTACAAAGCTTCTCCTGTATGCTCTTGCCTGGGGTTCCAAAGAGGAACAGAAATCTGCCCTGATCCTCCAAAGACTCCAGGGCACCTATGTTGCTGTTAGGTGTGGTAGAATCAGTTCCAACTCTTAGCACTGCTATGAACAGCAGAAGGAAACACTGCCCGGTCCTGGCCATCGTCACAATCATTGCTGTGTTTGAACCTATTCATGCAGCCACTGTGCACTTTCATCTCCCTGAGCATCTTCCTCTTATTCACTGACCTTCTACTTTACCGAGCATGATGTCCTTCTCCAGGGATTGGTCCTTCCTGACAATATGTCTGATGTATGAGAGATAAAGTCTCGCCATCCTGGCTTCCAAAGAGCACTCTGGTTTTATTTCTTCCTAGAAGGATAATTGTTTGTTCTGAGCATATTGTTGTTATGTGCCGTAGGGTTGGTTCTGACTCATCACAACCATATAGAGGGTTTCTGAGGAATAGTTGGTGGATTTGAACAGCTAACCTTGCAGTTAGCAGTCCAGTGCTTATCCTACAGTGCCATACCAAGACTCCTCTGAGCATCTGTTGTTGTTATGTGCCATCGAGTCGGTTCCGACCCATAGCGACCCTGTATAGGGTTTCCGAGGGTGTAAATCTTTACGGGAGTAGAAAGCCTCATCTTTCTCCTGCGGAGCGGCTGGTAGTTTCGAACCGCTGACCTTAAGTTTCGCAGCCCGATTCGTAACCACTACGCTACCAGAGCTCTTTTCTGAGCATCTAGTAGATGCTTAATAAATGACGGTTAAGTAAATAAAGGGAACTTGTATTTTCCCTTGCGAATAAACTTTCATTCAGACTTTATGTAAATATGCAAGCCAGAGTTTAATTTTAGAAGATCCCCACCACCACAAACTGAGTTAATCAAGCTTTTGTCCTGGCAAAAATCGCACTGGGAGAAGATCTTTTGTTAAATAACTGAGAAGGCTCCCCAGAGAATAGGAAGTCCACCCCTGACCCCCTTCCTGATCACAGTTCTAGATAGCTCTGCCATATTTGGAAAGGATTTGGTTAACTTTTTTTAAAAGGAAAAAGAAAAGAAAAGCTATTATATTTAGCGATTATGAAGAAACTAGGAAATACTGCTCTGGCTTTATAAAATACACATATGGGCTTCTTTTTATTTATTAACAGCTTTTATACATTCTCAATATTATCCCTTAAAGCAGCTGTTTCTGTGAGTTCTCTTTCGCACCTGCCTATCACTTAGATCCCCATTTGTTAATTTACAAATCTGAATTCAAGTGATAAAAGCAAAGCACAAGGTAATTTTCCTGATTTAAAATTTTACTTCTGTGTCTGAAAGCTTCCTGTAAAAAGCAAAGTATGGAGTAATTTTTACTGATTTGAGACTTCACTTTTGTATCTGAGAGATATTGAGACGCTATGTACACAATTAGCTAGGTTCATGGGAAAGCCACTGATTTATTCCTGACCCCTTAAATACTCATTTTGATGTGTTAGTACTAACAGAACATTTGCCAAATTTACGTGACACTGTGGGTTAATGCACTGGACTTGCAAGGTCAGTTTGAACTGCAAGGTCAGTGGTTCAAGCTCACCAGTCACTCCTTGGAAACCCTATACAGGTCGCTATGAGTTGGAAGTGATTCAACGACATTTAACAAAAATAGCAACCACTTTACCAAGCACACTGTCCTTCTCCAGAGACTGATACCTCCAAAGAATGAGAGATAAAGTCTGGCCATCCTATCTTCTAAAGAACATTCTGACTGTACTTCTTCCAACACAGATTTGTTTGTTCTTCTGATAGTCCATGGTACTTTCAATATTCTTCACCAACACTGTCATTCAAATGCATTGATTATTGTAGGGTCTTCCTTATTCATTGTCTAGCTTTCACATGAATATGGGGTGATTAAAAATACCATGACTTGGGCCAGGCGCACCTTAGTCCTCAAACTGCTGTCTTTGTTCTTGAACATTGAAGAGGTCTTGTGCAGCAGATTTGCTTGATGCAATAGTTATTTCATTTCTTGACTGCTGCTTCCATGAGCACTGACTGTGGATTCAATCAAAATGAAGTGTTTGACAACTTCAATCTTTTCTCCATTTATCATGATGCTATTTATTGGCTCAGTTATGATGATTTTATTTTCTTTACAATGAGGTACAACCCATTCTGAAGGCTGTAGTTTTTTTATCTTCATCAATATTTGAAGTACTCTTTGATTCCAACAAGCAAGGTTAGGTCATCTGCATGTCGCTGGTTGTTAATGAGTCTTCCTTCAATCCCGATGCCACATTTTCTTCATATAATCCAGCTTCTTTGATTATTTGCTCATTATACAGACTGAATAAATATGGCAAAAGGATACAGCCCTGGCACACACCTTTCCTGATTTTAAAACATTCAGTATAGAATATCCATTCTTCTCCATGTTATCCATAGTCTGTTATGATACACACAGTCAGATGTCTGCGTAGTCAAGAAGGCACAAGTAAACATCTTTCTGGTATTCTCTACTTCAGCCAAAATCCAACAGCCATCAGCAACGACATCCCTCATGCCACATCCTCTTCCGAATCAGCAAGGATTTCTGGCAGTTCCTTGTCTATGTGCTGCTACAACCATTTTTAAAATTATCTTCAGCAAAATATTTCCATGTTTAGTTTTAAGGAAAAGGTTTCAACAAAATGCTCAGCCTTATTGGTAAAAAGAGCAGCAAAACAACACCAAAACCCACTGCCCTGGAGTCTATTCTAACTCATAGGTTTCTAAGACTGTAAATCTCCACAGAAACAGACAGCCTTATCTTTTTCTCAAGGAGCAACTTGTGGATTTGAACCATTGACCTTGTAGTTAGCAGTCCAACACCTAGCCCAAAGCCCCACCAGGGCTCCTTGCAATAATACAACACAGAAGAGATGGGTTGCCTTCTGCTAGGCCTTGGACACACGTGTGTGCTCCTATCTTGATCACATGAGGTTTCATCTGCCTCATCTGGTATAGATCATTCCTGGTCTGAGCAAGGACCTTGGACACAGTCGGCAATCAGTTGTTCTGGTTGTAGATGTCATCCAGTCATTTCTGACTCATAGCCACCCTATGTGAAACAGAACGCAACACTGCCATGTCCTGTGCCATCATAACATCATAACATGTGCCATCATAACATCACAATTGTTATGTTTGAGCCCATGTTGTTGCCACAGTGTCAATCCATCTCCCTTAGGGGTCCTTCTCTTTTTCACTGACCCTCACTATTCCAAACATGATGTCCTTCTCCAGGGACTTGTCCAAAGTACAAGTTGTTGTTAAGTGCCATTGAATCAGTTCCGACTCATAGCGATCCTGTATAGGGTTTTCGAGGAGTGGCTGTTGGGTTTGAACTGCCAACCTTTTGGCTCAAACTGACCTTGTGGTCCAGCACATTATCCTGCAGATTAGACAGACTGAGCAGGGAAGACTAATGGAAACTCCACCAGGTTTGGCTCATCCTCAATTCATTCATTCCACATGCATTTCCTACTAGGGACAGCAAGGCTGGCAAGATGAATAAGTAACTGTACTTGTCCTCAATGAGCTCACAGATAATGAGATAAGAACAGTAAAATGTGGTAAAGCCAGAGCTCAGTGTCTTTAGGGGGACTCACATTTATACAATAGAACTTCACTGTTGACATCAGTCAATCTATGATTGATGTTACTCTTTGCCTTCCAACTTGGGAGCAAGCATCTTGCAGGAGAATACGGGGGCTTCAAAGAGTTTGTGAAAAAATGGAATAGAAAGAAAATGGAATTTTCCATGAACTTTTTGAAGCCCCCCTCATACATGTTACTCAAAATCCTAAAGGAATGGCCTCCCTAGAATGTTCAGTTGCCCTAACTTTATTCTAAAGTGAACTCATTAGTCAACTAATGAATCAGGTAGTCTGTGACTGGTGATGTAGCCCAGTTATGAGGGACCGCACTTACTCATAACCCCGGGAGTTAGCCTTGGAATGGGACTGCAGGGAGAATGGGCTGCCATCTCGGAAGGCGTCGGGCAGATTCAGCAAGAAGCACAGCTACTGCCCAGCAGCAGCCTCCCAGTGCATTGTGGGATACTGCATGACTTCAGCCCAGGAAATGGAGCCCTGCACTGGCCTTTCAAGGTTCTGTTGCTTTGGGAACTCTGGGGCACAGCTCCTTTAGAGTGGATCCCACTGACCCTGACAACAATCAGCTCCCCAAGTGGATGATGTCTTGAGCTCTGAGTGTCCACAACCCGCTCTTGAGGTGAAGAGCCTGAGAGGACAATTGTGGAACTCAATGAGAGACCCCCCCCCCCCCCCCCCCCCCCCCCCCCCCCCCCCCCCCCCCCCCCCCCCCCCCCCCCCCCCCCCCCCCCCCCCCCCCCCCCCCCCAGAGACTTCCAGAGATAGTGAGTGACAGAATGAGAAGGAGCCGAAGTTCTATGATATACTAATAGGGTCATGAGCAAGAATAATGACTATAAACGTTGAGGTCTATAGATGAAGTCTAAAGAAACGCTAATGTGTCCAGCTATGTAGACTGTTAACTGCAAAGTCGGTGGTTCAAACCCACCAGCCACTCCTCAGAAATCCTATGAGCTATGAGTCAGAACCAACTCGATAGCACTTAACAACAACATAGAATTACTATCATCATATTCTGCACAAACTTGGTATTATAGCAATTGTCAATTTCTCTTTGGATACAAAATGGTTTTAGTCTGTGTGTCCTGTTTCAACTTCACCTTACTATCATCTAAAGTGTGGTCCACAAATCCGCAGCACAGTATCGCCTGAGAAAGTTTTAGAAATGCTGACTTTCAAGCTTCACTCCCACCAACCTATACCATTGAATAAACTCTGACTTATGGGGACCCCATGTGTTACAGGGTAGAGGTGAGTTCCCTCAGGTTTTCTTGTCTATAATCAGAGAAAAAAAAGGAAGACAC
>NW_006408678.1:913447-915175 GCF_000296735.1 Chrysochloris asiatica | reverse complement strand
TGTGAGGTTAGCCCAGGATCAGGCAGTGTTTCGCTCTGTTGTACATAGGGTCTCTATGAGTCGGTACCAACTCGATGACACCTAACAACAACAATCTTGATAAAAGCAGATCACCAGGCTTTTGTTCCGTAGAGCTTCTGGGTGTGTTTGAACCACCAACTTTTCAATGAGTAGCAAACCTTTTATACCACCCAAGATCATCAAGGAGTCCTGATGTGGCACTGTAGGATAAGCACTCAACCACAAGGTCAGTTTGAACCATAAGACTGGCAATTCAAACTCATCACTTGCTCCTTGGAAACCCTATACAGGGTCACTATGACTCAGAACCAGTTCAATGACACTTACCAACAACTTAAAGTTTGATTCCAGAGCTACTGAATTCATGTCTTCATTTTTAACACAACCCCCAGGGATTTATATACACATCAAGGTTTCAGAAGCTGCTGCTGGTTAACCTAACTGTACTCTAGAATCCTCTGGGCGCTGATGGTGTGCCAGGGAATCAGTTCCTACTCATAGTGACCCTGTATAGGATGCTGGAGTCTGTAAATCTTTATGGGAACAAAAAACCTCATCTTTCTCCTGTGGAGCAACTGGTAGTTTTGTCTTTCTCCCATGGGACAACTGGTAGATTTGAACTACTGACCTTTCAGTTAGCCACCCAACTCGTAGTCCACTATGCTACAAGGATTCCTTTTAAGATTCTCTGGAGAAATGCTAAAGCATTTGACTGCCTGAGACCCACCTCAGAGAATCTGAGTGTGGAGTCAGGGCCTCAGTAATTTATACCAGGTGATCCTAATGAACAGCTGGGTCAAAAAACCACTGCTCCAAGTGTCAGTCTGATTCAGTTTCTGGCTGCCTTTTACTCAATAAATGTTCTCTTTGTTCAATGATTGTTGGGAGTCCACCATGGAGGAGCTAAGAAATAAAGAGGAAATGGGCTCAATCAGTGAAATGGATAATGAGGAGGCCAACCCCCAAGTCCAGACAAAGCGTTTCAAATGGAAACGAATGGTAGGGAGAAATTATGAAGGACGTGGGGGCAGATCAGTACCCATCAATGTGGTGGAAAGAGATGGAGCCACTGAAGATTAGCAAGAGATGAGCAGGAAGGAAGTGAGGAAAGATGAGTTTAGCTTGGCAAACTGAATCTGTATCTGAAAATGTTGTTATGGGCCGTGGAGTCGGTTCCAACTCATAGCGACCCTATACAGGGCTTCCGACACTGTAAATCTTTACGGGAGCAGAGAGCCTCATCTTTCTCCCACGAAACAGCTGGTAGTTTCGAACTGCTGACCCTGAGGTTAGCAGCCTGATTCGTAACCATTACGCTGCCAGAGCTCCTTGTATCTGAAAATACATACTTAGACATTTAAAACCAAGCATCGAAATCAGTAACACCTGGTGGTAGTATGTGGTGGAGTTGGTTCCCGATCATAGCGACCCTGCATATGGTTTGTGAGGCTTTAACTATTTAAGGGAGTAGAAAGCCTCATTTTATCCCTGTGGAATGACTGGTCGTTTTAAACTGCTGACCTTGAGGTTAGCAGCCCGACTTGGAACCACTACGCTACCAGAGCTCTTTCAGTATCATTTAATGATGGTGGTTGGTGGTTACATGTGGTGGAGTCGGTTCCAACTCATAGCAACCCTGTATAGGGTTTCTGAGGCTGTAAACTGGTAGTTTCAAACTAGCTGACCTTGAGATTACCAGCCCGACTC
>NW_006408678.1:901185-912157 GCF_000296735.1 Chrysochloris asiatica | reverse complement strand
AGGACTCCATATAAATATAATAAAGACTCTTTGTAATAATTATAATATTTATAAAGACACTTTATTAGTCTTAAATAGGAGTAAACACAAGACCAATATAAACAAGATCACCCTGGTGGGAGAAAGACACCATGATGAGTTTCCAAAGTTCTGTCTCCACATGGTGGCTTTTTGTAGCGCACAGTAAACAAAGGAAATCTCCTCCCACAACCATGACTGACAGCAGCAGTCATGTGTCACAGACACGTGCCAGACCTGCAGAAAGCAGAGAGGGGACTATTGCAGATAGGAAAGGTTGCATTCGCTGAGGCTCTTTGGGTATGGCATTGCAACCAGATGACCATTAAGGGTGTGTCCAGGAATGTTCCTGCCAGGGCAGGCTGGGGGATGTGGCCCCAAACCCACTTTTAAATGTACTTTGCTTCTAACTCTGGCAGTTTGACTGTCAGAGGTGCATGAAGTACTCAAGAAAAATCTAAATACTTTAATCTACGTACAAGATAGAATTTAGCTTTGCTTGGCTAGAGTCATTCACAGGCAAAACCCAAACAAAACCAAACCCCTTTAGATGTCATGCTATATAGCATCCTATAAAGATATACAGCCTCAGATACCCTATATAGGGTCACTATGAGTCAAAATCAAATGATGTATTGAATTAAGGAAATCTGCTGCACAAGACCTCTTTAAAGTGTTGAGGAGCCAAGATGTCAGCTTGAGGACTAAGGTGCGCCTGACCCAAGCCATGGTATTTTCAATAACCTCATATACATGTGAAAGCTGGACAGTGAATAAGGAAGACCGCAGAAGAATTGATGCATTGGAGTTATGGTGTTGGAGGAGAATATTGAAGTGCCATGGGCTGCCAAAAGAACCAACAGATCTATGTTGGAAGAAGTGCAGCCAGAGTGCTCCTTCGAGGCGAAGATGGCCAAACTTTGTCTCTCATACTTCGGACATACTGTTAGGAGAGACCAGTCACTGGCAAAGGATATCATTTTTGGTAAAGTGGAGGGTCAGAGAAAAAGAGGAAGACCCCCAGTGAGATGGATTGGCACAGTGGTGGCAACAATGGGCTTACGTGTAGTAACAATTGTGAGGTTGGCCCAGGACTGGGCAGTGTTTCGTTCTGCTGTGCATAGGGTCGCTATGAGTCAGTACTGACTCGATGGCACCTAACAACAACAAAGAGTTGAAATTGACTTAATGTCAGTAGGTTTAACCCTGAATTTACTCAGCTTCTGCAGAAATGGCCAAGAAGTCTACAATTCCTCCTCACGGAAAATGGCTCATAATAGCATCTTTGAACTCAGACTCAAAATCAATCTAGTGGTGTTTTTTTCACCAAAAGGTTGACTGAAAGATGCACCAAAGAAAAATTATTTTCTTTGGATCCCCTCAAAGAAGGACATTTCTAATTTGAGATAGTACTTCGAGAGCCAAGGTCTTTCCCAGCTAATTAAGACATCTTCATCTAAATGGGCTAGACTAAATGGGCTCCACATCTCTACCTCGTATGGACACTAATTGCTAATAGAGTTGAAGGGAGAACCATCTTCCTTCTGATAGTGCACTTTAATGTTGACATATTTGATCCAAAGGACAGTATGCCCCAATAATTTGATCAGGAGTAGGATGCAACATAGTGATTGACGTTGGAGTTAATGTATTTTGTTGTGTGACTGGGTTTAAGTGCAAGAGATACCAAGATATGTAACCACACAATAGAACAAGTGGACATCTGGTCCAATATTTATCTGATAGAGTTGGCAGAAGCATGAATATGCAGTGAAGCACTCTCCTTCTGTGTGCCGTGGCCATTTCTTACCTTAGTAAGAAGGTACCACCTGCTTACAAAGATAACCAAGGGATGTTGTTGTCATCAGGTGCCATTGAAGTTTAGGCTCATGCAACCCTATGCACCCTAGGTACCACAGACCCTACACCATCCTCACAAATGTGATGTTTGAACCCATTGGTGCTGTCAGTGAGTCACTCCATCTTGTAGGGGGTCTTCTTTTTTTTTGACGTTCCACTTTTCTGGGTATGATGTCCTTCTCCAGGGACCGGTCCCTCTTGACAAAATGGCCAAAGTATGAAAGATGATGTCTTGCCTCCTTCACTTCTAGAGCATTCTGGCTGCACTTCTTCCAAGACAGATTCTTGTTCTTCTGGCAGTCCAGGGTACTTTCGATATTTTTCTCCAACACCATAATTCAAATGCATTGATTCTTCTAGGTTCTTCCTTATTTATTGTCCAACTTTCACATGCATAGGAGGTGATTGAAAATACCATGGCTTGGCTCCCTTCCAAGACTAAGACTCAAGGGGAATACACGAGCAGGCGTGCGTTCTGACTGGTGACCACGTTCATCACCAATAAGGGGAAGTGAAGGAAAAACAGCAATGAAGCATCAAGCTAAGACCTACGACGTTCAATAGACTCCTGTGAACCCAGGTGGAGACCTGGTCGGCCAGCAGTGTGGCAAGGCCTGGGGACTCCTGCGCCCAGAGACAGTGACATAGTAGCCACAGAGGACTAGAGTGGAGAGTGAAGCATCCAGCTGACAAGAAGAGAGGTTATATGCATAAGAACACCTACACTTGCAGATAATACCCACTTGATCTGGCTTCAATGACTGGATGATCACAGCTCAACCAGAAGAAGAAAAAAGAGGAAAAAAAAAGAGTAATCTGATACAATTTGATGAACTTGACCTGTACCTATGGATGCAGTAGCTCAAAATAGGGAACAAATCTTTACAGCAAGGATCGTTTCCACCTTCTTGGTACACAGGGTAGACAGGGATGGGCAACTTGGACATTGGCTACCCAAAATGGGGTGGGCTACAAAGGCAACTGACTGGCTTACAAGCTTTCAAGAGGGAGCCTAGATCCAGAGGGCATGGAGGAAGGTAGAGTCTTCACCGAGCAGTATCCAATCTGTTTGGGTGGGGCTGGTGAAAGGAGATGAGGATAAGACTCTTGTGGTACAATAGTAAATAATTGTTATCAGGACTGACTGTGAGGGTTGGAAATGTAAAGGTAGACATTTTGTAGCAAAAGGAGGGGAGTGGTTGACTTTGCAGTCCAGGAACAGAGATCCCTGAGGCCATCAATGGAGAGCAGAGTGTGGGACCCTACCCAGAAAAGCAGTGATGCCAGAGATGGAGGCAGAGATGATGACAGGGAGAGAGGGAGCAGCTGGGAACTCTAGACCCAGAGAGGGAGAGGGGCTGTGTGCTAATGACTGAGGGGCAGGCTTTTGGGGTATGCCCTTTGGTTGTTTGATGATGCATGAAGGGGATTGTAATCATGGTAATGAAATAATATATGATAGGATGAATGTAAAGCTAATGTTCTCCCGTGTAAACGATCACATAATTCACAATAAAAACTTAAAAAAAAAAAAACACACACACCATGGCGTGGGTCTGGCACACCTTAATCCTCAAACTGACATATTTGCTCTTTAACGCTTTAAAGAGTGTTTGTGCAGAAGACGTGCCTTAGGCAACATTTGATTTATTGACTGCGATTTCCACGATCATTAATTTTGGATCCCAGAAAATGAATTTTGTTAACTTCAATCTTATATCCATTTATCATGATGTTATTTATTGGTCCAGTGGTGAGGATGTTGGTTTTGTTTTTTCTTTACATTGATCTGCAAACTATACTGGAGACTGTAGGGGTTCAGGAAGCCTAAATCCCTACCCTGTAATGATGTCAATCAATTTAGCATTAGCACTAGTGATGTGGTAGACAGTGATCTGGGTGACAAGACCACCACAATTTTATAAGATTGCCTCTGTCATAACCACTACCGTTAAGTGAACCCGTCAACAACAAACTGCATTTGGAAATCCCATTTCTAAATGCAGTTTGGAAGGTAAGCATTGCTTTCTGCAGGGGCAGTTTTTCCTATTTAATACAAAAACAATACATGCTCATTGCAGAATAGTTGAGAAATACAGAGAACCATAAAGAGGAAAGAAATTCATCGAAATTCTCACTAAAAGAGAACCACTGTTATTATTTTGATGTTTTCTTCAATCTTCCCAAAATGCCTAATCATGTATAATATGAATATTCCTTTCTTTCCTCGGTCCCCCAGTTCAGAGCCAGTGGGAACCCTGTGGTAGACCCCTTATTTCTGTTCCCAGAGCATGTCTTGAGCTATCTTTGGCGGAGGGGAAAGGTGTGGGCCTCCACTGGTTTTTAAGGCTCCCCCTGCGTTCATTCAATGGCCCATAATATGGAGACTGCCACAATTCACCCAAAATAGGCCAGGAGGCCAGCCTTGCCCTCACCCTTTCCTGAAAACATGTATACACTGGGCCCCAAGGAATATGGAGAATCCTTGAATGAATGATTCAGAAGGTTGTTACAAAGTCATACTGAATTGAAGGAGCAGGGGTATCCAGCTTTCTCCTGCTGTTCTAGGGCCTTGAGGTACCCAAGCCCTACAGGCAAAGATTCTGATTCAACTGGTCTGGAATGGGCCCAGGACACTGTACCTTCAGGTATCAGATGACTTTAGAATGTGACCAGAAAAAAATACTAGCAAGCTCCTCAGGACTGTACATGTAGACCCCCCTTGTATCAAGTATTCCCATGCTTCCCCTTTCTCCTTGAGCACACTGCCACTCATCCAATCCTGCTCCTGTTCTTGAAATACTCACAATGGATGATCTCCTTCATGCAGTTTCTGTTGATTCCACTGGGGGCAGCAGTAAATACGTGTTTCTGTGACTACTTCTAAGGGATGCAATAGAGACAGGTATGGATAAAGGTGAATTCTGACTCTGTTTTCCTAACAAAAGTCTGAAATTACATTCCTGATCTTTGTGAGGATTCATTTCCTTCCTGAGTTATTTAGTCTTCCTTGTATGGGTTGTTTTACAAAGCTTCCTTATGTAAAATTGATAACCTCAAGTGGTGTTATTTGCTTCTTCCTAAAGATAGGATCTCTTCCAATCAGTCAGCCAGGTAGTTGTCTTACAAATTTCTTGGCATAGATGGAAGAGATCTGTATATGTGCCCACTCCAAAGAGAGGTGACCCAACGGAATGTGGAAATCATCGGACAATATCTTGGATATCTCATGTGAGTTAAGTTTTACTAAAGGTAACACAGAAACAGCTGCTAGCATACATTAACAGAGAACTTCCGGAGGATTCAGATTCAGTCAGTTTCAGAAGAGGCTGTGGAACAAGGGATATCATTGCTGATGTCTGATGGATCTCGGCTGAAAGAAGAGGATATCAGATAGATGTTTACCTGTGTTTTATTGACTACACAAAGGCTTTCGATTGTGTGGATTATGACAAGCTATGGACAACATTGCTAAGTATGAGTTTTCCTGAACACTTTTAATTGTGCTTATGAGGAATCTGTACCTGGACCAAGAGGCAGTTGTTCGAACAGAACAGGGGAACACTGAATGGTTTAAAATTAAGAAAGGTGTGCGACAGGGTTTATTCTTTCACCATACTTATTCAACCTGTATGCTGAGCAAATAATCCGAGAAGCTGGTTTATATGAAGAAAAACGTGGCATCAGGATTGGAGGAAGACTGCAATATGCAGAAGATACAACCTTGCTTGCTGAAAGTGAAGAGGACTTAAAATATTTACTGATGAAGATCAAAGAGCACAGCCTTTGGTATGGATTACATCTCAATGTAAAGCAAACAAAAATCCTCCCCACTGGACCAATAAACAACATTCTTATCAATGGAGAAAAGAATGAAATTGTCAAGGACTTCATTCTTCTTGGATCAACTATCAACACTCATGGAAGCAACAGTCAAGAAATCAAACAATGTATTGCATTAGGCAAATCTGCTGCACAAGACCTTTTAAAAGTGTTGAAGAGCAATGATGTCAGCTTGAGGACTAAGGTGCACCTGACCCAAGCCATGGTATTTTCAATAACGTCATATGCATGTGAAATCTAGACACTAAATAAGGAAGACCGTAGAAGAATTGATGCATTTGAGTTATGGTGTTGGAGGAGAATATTGAAAGTGCCATGGGCGCCAAAAGAAGAAACAAATCTGTGTTGGAAGAGGTACAGCCAGAGTGCTCCTTGGGGACCAGGGTGGCCAAACTTTGTCTCTCTTACTTTGGACATATTGTCTGGAGGGAGCAGTTTCTGGATAAGAACTGGTAAGGTGGAGGGTCAGAGAAAAGGAGTAAGACCCCCCAGCAAGATGGATTGATTAGCAAAGTGGCAGCATCAATGGGCCCAGGCGTGGTAATCACAGTGAGGTTTGCCCAGGATCGGGCAGTGTTTCTTTCTGCTGTGCATAGGGTCGCTATGAGTTGGTACTGATTCGATGGCACCTAACAACAACAACAACAAAGATAGGAGTCTTGGTGTGATGCTGTAGGATGAGTGCTGGACTGCTTACCACAAGGTCAGCGGATCAAATCCACCAGCTACTCCTTGGAAACCCTATACAGGGTTGCTATGAGTCAGAACCGACTCAACTGAACTTAACAACAAAGATAAGTACTGGACTGCAAACCACTAGGTCCAGTGGTTTGAGCCTACCAGCTGCTTCTCCTGAGAAAGATAAGACTTTCTGTTCCTGTAATTTATAGAAACCCTACACAGGGTCACTTAAGTCAGAACAGACTTGACGACACCTAAAAACAACCACCCTTGGGAAAGGAACCCAACTGGCCCAGTGGCTTTAGTGTTCAACCACTGAATCTGGTCCCATAAAGACTGCAGCCTAGGAAACCCTCTGTCGTAGAGGGTCAGAATCAACTTGATGGTGTACAGTAACAGCAGTAATCCTTGGGATTTTGGAAGAACAATTCACAAGAAGGTCAACTGCACATAATGGAGCTTCAAACTGTTTGTGAGAAAAGTTCATTAAAAGATAATGGAGTTTTTACATCAACTTTTTGAAGCCTTCTTGTATATCCTGATTTTTAAAAAATGTATACACTAAAAAATTTCCCATGTCATTAACTATTCTTGGAAAATATGACTGTACATAATAATAATAAGGTACTTTAAAGATTTTATTATTTGTGAAAACCATAGTTTTTTGTTTTAACCATTCCTCTATTATTGGACCTTTTAATTTTCTTTACAGAGTTGTAATCCAGACTGTAATCTTTGATCTTCATCAATGATGGTGGTGGTTATGTGCTGTGGAGTTGGTTCTGACTCATAGAGACCCTGTATAGGGTTTCTGAGGCTGTAAATCTTTACGGGAGCAGAAAGTCTCATCTTTCTCCTGTGGAACGGCCAGTAGTTTTGAACTGCTGATCTTGAGATTAACAGCCTGACTTGTTAAGTACTTCAAATCCTCTTCACTTCCAGTAAGCAAGATTGTGTCATTTGTATATCGCAAGTTGTTGATAGATCTTCCTCCAATCCTGATGTCACTTTCTTCTCCATATAATCCAGTTTCTCAGATTATTTGCTCAGTGTACACTTTGACAAGAGCAGGAGCTACCGGAACTGAACCTTTTAGGCCCTTTTCATGAGCACCTATGATGTTTTATCTTTCCTGGGTACAAAATCTGTTCTCTCAGAATGGAAACATTGACAGGCATGTCAACATTGTGTCTGGATTGTGACAGGTATTCCAAGTGGCATCTGATTTGAAGACAGAGTCAGTGCTGACTTCAGGCCTTTAGATTTCAGGTTCTAAGGCACCACTATGGCTGTTCTCATATTTACCTCTTAGGTCCTTTCACATCTTACTATGAACATTGTAAGTACCTTATTTTCTCCTTTTGAACGCACCTCCATGCTACAAGCAGGAGTGGTTTCAGAGATGGCATTTAATACAACTTGTTCACTCATAGTATAGATCAGCTTATGCTGAGAACATATAAAACCAGTCTCTTGGCTATTAAGCCATATGAAATCACAAGATCATGCCAAATCCAATTAGCAACTATCATGAGCTATTTACTCTATAAACAGGCATTTCACAATTTGTTATATTCAACTTCTAAAATGCTATTAGCAGAAACCATTAAGGTACTAAAGAATAAAAACACAATTGTTTTGTCTAAAACATTTAGCAATGAATATATCATGCATAGGAGTGGCGCTGTGGGTTAATGCACCAGACTTCAAAGCCGTTTGAACTGCAAGGTCGGCAGTTCAAGCTCATCAGCTGCTCCTTGGAAACCCTATACAGGGTCGCTATGGGTCGGAACTGACTCGATGGCACTTCACAACAACAACTTGTATTCATTAGGAGTCCTGGTGTGGCACTGTAGGATAAGCACTGGATCTTAAAGTCAGTTTGAACGGCAAGGTCAGCAGTTAAAACTCACCAGGCACGCCTTGGAAACGCTATACAGGATCGCTATGAGTCGGAACTGACCCTATGGCACTTAACAACTACAAATGTACTCATAGCTACCACAAGAGTTCCATGCTTACTCTGTTGCCGTAGCCTTCTGTCAGTGAGACCAAGCTCATTCCTTGCTCAAGGGCTTTACGTTGGCGTTCCCTCTGTCTGAATGTTGGGCCTGTGAATTCTGCAGCTTTTCATGGCTGGCTCTTTCTAGAAACGCAGAACATAGCTCTTCAAGCATCTCCCCTCACTCCCCCCTTCCCTCTACTCTAAGGAGCCCTGATGGTACAGTGGTTAAGGATCTGGCTGCTAACCAAGAAGCAGTCAGTTTAAATCTACCAGCTGCTCCGTGGGAGAAAGACAGACAATCTGCTTCTGTAAAAAGCCAGGAAACCCTCTGGGGCAGTTCTACTCTGTTCTATATGTTGTTGTTAAGTGCTGTCTAGTCGATTCCGATCTATAGCGACCCTGTATAGGGTTTCCAAGGAGCAGCTGGTGAGCTTGAACCACCGACCTGGCAGTTCAAATGGCTTTGCAGTCTGGCCCATTAACCCACAGTGCCACACCAGGACTTCCTGTTTTATAGAGGGTCACTATAAGTTGGAAATAACTTGATGGGGATGGGTTTCTTTGTTTGGTTGGCTTGGTTTCCCCCTACTCTGATCCATATTTTCGTGATCTGATCTGATTTTATTTTTTTGTTTACTTTCAGTCTCCACCTCTAGAATGCAAGTTCCTACAGAGACTCACCTGAATTGTCTACCAGTTACCTCAATCCCTAGAAAAATGCCTGGCACAACACAAGTGCTCTTGAATTAAATAGAGCCAACAGGCCAGGAGTCCTGGTATGGTGCTGTAGGATAAACATGGGACTGCTAATTGCAAGATCGTCTCTTCAAACCCATCAGCCACTCCTTGGACACTCTATGCAGTCGCTATGCATCAGAACTGACTTGAGAACACTTAGCAACAATACCAAAAAGGTTTGTTATTGTTGTAGTTAGGTGCCATCGAGTCAGCACCAACTCATAGCAACCCAATGCACAGCAGAACGAAACACTGCCCGATCCTGGGCCAACCTCACTACTGTTGCCACGCTTGAGTTCATCGATGCTGCCACTTGGCCAATCCATCTTGTTGGGGGTCTTCCTCTTTTTCTCTGACCTTCTATCTTACCAAACATGATACCCTTCTCCAGTGACTGGTCTCTCCTGACAATATGTATGACAGATGAAGTTTGGCCACCCTGGCCCCCAAGGAACACTCTGGTTGCACATCTTCCAACACAGATGTTTCTTCTTTTTGGCAGTCCATGGCACTTTTAATATTCTCCTTCAACACCATAACTCAAAAGCATCAATTCTTCTACAGTCTTCCTTATTTACTGTGCAGATTTTGTATGCATATGAGGTTATTGAAAATATCATGGCTTGGGTCAGGCGCACCTTAGTCCTCAAGCTGACATCTTTGCTCTTCAACACTTTAAAAAGGTCTTGTGCAGCAGATTGCATCTCAGTGTAAAGAAAATAAAAAATCCTCACCACTGGACTAAGAGACAACATTCTTATCAACGGAGAAAAGATTGAAGTTGTCAAGGACTTCATTCTTCTTGGATCAACTATCAACACTCACGGAAGCAGCCGTAAAGAAATCAGACGACGTATTGCATTAGACAAATCTGCTGCACAGGTTAGGTGGATTTTAAAAATGCGTTGAATTCAATTGAATTCAAAAGTGAGGATCAGTAACTCGTCCAACCATCTGTCACACAGCCATTGAATGGCACAGCCTCGATGTGAGCCGCGCTACTTCTACCCCTGTCAGTATACCCAGGATTTCAAGGGAAGAGAAAGTCAGTCTGGCACATATGAATCTGGAGCCAAGATGTCAAAGAGGAACAGGAAAAAAGACCAGGTCTGGAGCTACACACAGAGAGGAAACAGTTTCTGCTCCAGAAAGTTGCTAAGTGGAAAGAATTAGGCTGGTGTTAGCAAGGCTAAGGAGTTCCTGGGTCCCACAAATGTTTAATGCACTCGTCTGCACACCCAGAGGTTGCACTGAAGAAAGGCTTGCTACTTTTGAAAATCACATTGAGAACTCAAAATGAGCACAGTTCTACTCTGACACATATGGGGTCATCATGAGTTGGAATTGACTCACTATTGTTTGTTTCTTCCACCCACCTGAGACACCTGTAGGCATGATGAGCGGACTGAGAAAGGGTCAGGTGGGCAGAAGGAGTGGTCTTTAAAGGACTAGGTTTTTATACAAGGCCTCTGCTGGGTTAGACCATAGTTGTCTACAAGGACCACCCCCAGGGACCACAATGATATAGTTAACAGTTCCAATGTTTCCTGGTGCCCTAAAGCAACAAACAACTTGTGTTCCCAGGGATTGAGAAAGCCAAGTAGGATATGCATGGGACAGGTTTCCGCTGCATTCTTTCATTCATTCTTTGATTCATAACTAATATTGTGATTTTGACCCACCATAGAAATCTATGGACAACATTGTGAACTATGAGTATTCCTGAACACTTAATTGTGCTCATGAAGAATCTGTACATGGAACAAGAGGCAGTTGTTTGAACAGAACATGGGAACACTGAATGGTTTAAAATTAAGAAAGGTGTGC
>NW_006408678.1:898570-900670 GCF_000296735.1 Chrysochloris asiatica | reverse complement strand
ACCTCACATGCATGCTGGACAGTGAATAAAGAAGACCATAGAAGAATTGATGCATTGGAGTTATGGTGTTGGAGGAGAATATTGAAAGTGCCATGGGCTATCAAAAGAACCAACAGATCTGTGTTGGAAGAAGTGCAGCCAGAGTGCTCCTTGGAGGCCACGATGGCCAAACTTCATCTCTCATACTTTGGACATACTGTCTGGAGGGACCAGTCACTGGAGAAAGATATCATGTTTGGTAAGATGGAGAGTCAGAGAAAAAGAGGAAGACCCCCAACGAGATGGATTGGCAAAGTGGCAGCATCAATGCACTCAAGCGTGGCAACAATTGTGAGGTTGGCCCAGGATTGGGCAGTGTTTTGTTCTGCTGTGCATACAGTCACTGTGAGTCGGTACTGACTCGATGGCGCCTAACAACAAGAAGACAGGTCTGGTGAAGGGAGATGGGTACAAGGCTCTCATGATACAATAATAATTGTTATCATGACTAATTGCGATTGTTGCAATTGTAAAGGTTTTATAGCAAAATGGGGTGAGTAGTCGATCTTACAGTCCTGGAGTGGAGGATCCTGGGAACATCAAGGGAGAAGAGCAGGAGCTGAGTGTGGGACCCTACCCAGAGAAGTGGCGACACCAGAGATGGAGGCAGAAATGATGACATGGAGTGACGGAGCAACTGAGGACTCTAGACTCATGGAGGGAGAGGGGATGTGTGCTGGCAGCCAGGGGGCAGGTAGGTTTGCAGGTTGTGCCCTTTGGCTTTTTGAATGATTGCATATTCCTGAGTGTTTTGGTGCACATCCAAAAACAACACCAAAAACACAGGGAATAAAAAAGCAAATACTGCTGAATGATGAAGCATTTAGGGGATTATAATCATTGCAATGAAATGAATACAACAGGATGAGTGTAAAACTGATGTTCTCCCATGTAAACTATAGCTCAATTCAATAAAAACTTCAGAAAAATTGATCACTATGGAGTTGGCAACATAGACTGTTGGTGGTCTTGGCAGGCAGACAGGCAGCAGAGGGGTGGGATAAAAGCCTAGCTCCCTGAGAGTGAAGGGATGGGAGAAGTGTAATAGGACTGCTAGGCAGGTAATGGTTACCCAGTGTCTGAGGTTATCAATGTAAA
Source organism: Chrysochloris asiatica (assembly GCF_000296735.1). NCBI lineage: Eukaryota > Metazoa > Chordata > Mammalia > Afrosoricida > Chrysochloridae > Chrysochloris > Chrysochloris asiatica. The sequence goes on along the minus strand of NW_006408678.1, from coordinate 899,533 downwards.
CATTTGTCAAAGCAATAGAAAGAAGGAGCAGCTGAGGACTTCAGATTCATGGAAAGAGAGGGACTGAGAGCTGGCGGCCAGGAGGCAGGCTTGCAGAATGTGCCCTTTGGTGGTTTAAATTATTATATATGCCCGAGTGTTTTAAAAAAAACAAAACACACACACACACAAGAGCTAAAATGAATAGAACTACTGTTAACTGATGGTACATAGAGTGGATAATAATCCTGGAATGAAACCAAGTATATGATTTGTTGAATGTAAAACGATGACCTGCCCTGTAAACTTTCACTCAAGCCACAATAAAAACTTAAAAAAACAACAAAGAAGATCTCTCAAGGCAGTTGTGTGTTCTTCATGCATCATATTTAGTTGCTCAGGCGCAGGCAAAGCACAGAGAGCAGAATTTAACCAGAACTAGCGTTCTGTGAAGTAAATATGAAGATGACAATGAAGGCCTATAAGGCACCTAACCTGGATAATAAGGTAAGGAAATGAGGAGAGTACTTCACAGTGAAAAACTGTTGTTGTTGTTGTCAGGTGCCATCGAGTCAGAACTGACTCATAGCGACCCCATGCACAGCAGAATGAAACAATGTCTGATCCTGGGCCAACTTCACTACCGCTGCCACACTTGAGTTCATCAATGATGCCACCTGGCCAATCCATCTCGTTAGGGGTCTTCCTCTTTTTCTCTGACCCTCCACTTTACCCAGCATGACATCCTTCTCCAGCTACTGTTTCCTTCGGACAATATGTCCAAAGTATGAGAGATGAAGCTTAGCCATCCTGGCCTCAAGGGAGCACTCTGGCTGCACTTCTTCCAAAACAGATCTATTGGTTCTTTTGGCAGTCCATGTCACCTTCAGTATTCTCCTCCAACACCACAACTCAAAGGCATCAATTCTTCTACGATCCTCCTTATTCACTGTCCAGCTTTCGCATCCATATGAGGCTATTGAA
>NW_006408678.1:895937-897095 GCF_000296735.1 Chrysochloris asiatica | reverse complement strand
GACATCCATTTTGACCTTTTCCTTCTTTCTTGTCTTCTTAATGACTTTTTGCTCTCTTCATGTATGATGTTCTTGATGTCATCCCACAACTCTTATGGTCTTCGGTGTTTAGTGTTAAATGCATCAAATCTGTTCTTCAGATGAAAAACTGTTAGAGCCAGTGAATTCAAAGTCTTCGTTTATTGTTGTTGGTAAGTACCGTTGAGTCAGTTCCAACCACAGCAACCCTGTATAGGGTTTCCAAGGAGCAGCTGGTGAGCTTGAACTGCCAACCCAGTGGTTCAAACCAACTTTGCAGTTCAGGGCATTAACCCACAGCACAACACCAGGAATCCAACATTCTAGGTCTAGGTATGGTTAAAACCCAACTTATGACTTCATAAATTGACATGTTAGTGCTTAAATTCTAAAGCACTCGTTTGCAGAAGGCTGCATTCTACAGTGGGAGCCCTAAATCTGTAAGTTCAGATGCCGTGTGAGTTCTTTCTGACCAACAACGACAACAAAAAGCAGCAATGTGGTTATGCTTAGATCAGTCACAGCAAAACTAGGGCGGGCAGACTGCCTTCCGGCTTGCACAGTGAAGTAGGGAACTTGCCTGGGCATTTCCTTAATGACATACTGAAAGCAGCCAGTTAAGTTAAAAGCTGGGGTCCTAGTAACTATGACCCAGGGCTGCAGCCAGGGGGTGGGAACTCCACAACCAATGCCGTAACCTAATTTAAGTGATGTACATGGTCCTTTCCCTGCTTCTGTGGTTCTACTTGCTACAGTGATGGAGTGTACCAGCCACCAATCATGGTTTTGTGCTGGCGACAGCATACGCAGACCCTGGGTTGATCAGTGGCAGCCCCATTAAACCACCTCGGAATAGAATCAGTTTAACCCAGATGCTCTTCTTCCTCCTGAAAGTATACAGGAATATTAAGAACAATGTAGCATTTTAGGTATAGATAAATGAAGCCCGGTGCCTGAGATCTTGCTCAAACAAAAGTTTGCAAAGTGTACAGAGACAGCTTGGCTCCTTTCAGGAACCTTGCTTTATGTTATGTATCCTTAAGAAACTGCACATTGGTACTCTAGATCATTTAAGCCTAAAAATTAATATATAACAGCTTGATTGAATCTTTTTTCTGTAAAAATAAAAATGTTAGATTA
>NW_006408678.1:870603-895797 GCF_000296735.1 Chrysochloris asiatica | reverse complement strand
CTCCCTAAAAAAGAGAATAAAAGGCTGAGGTAGAGTGAGTTCTGCAGGCAATGCTGTGCAATGCTAGGCAAAATGTTTGCAGATCTGTCTACCTGCCAGCTTGCATCATATCTGTGTGTCTGTTTTTTTGTATCTATTTCGTCTCTTTCTCTATCACTTTCGCCGCCAGATCGCCCTTCTTCGTGACACCCACACTTCCTTGTCGAGGCGGGACCCCGACATAGGACCTCGACAGTTTTGTGATGAGTCCCTCTGTTTTCTATCAGATGTAACTGGCCCCATGGCAATGAGCCAGTGGACTGCACTTGGCCTCTGTACTGTGTGCAAGCTGATGGTGTCCCTCAACTGGGACGGCTGTGTCCTGGTTAAGGCCTAAGAAAGCCATCTCTATAGATTTGTGTTGAATCTGGGGTCTTTTTCCCTAGCACATTATATACACAATCCGCCCCGAGCAGTACCATCTCTTCTGGGTGAGGTCCACACAGACTCAATGTCCCTTCAGTTCACTGAAAAATCATCACACTGAGGCTGGGTGAATATTTCTTCAATTTTATTCTTATTTGAGTTTGCAAGAATTCAAAGCTGGCAGAAGCCCATTATCAATGGGTGTACTGTACCACAGATATAAGGCAAGGAAGCCCAATTACTAAAAGACTTGACAAAATGTACTTCATTTGGCATTCAGTGATAGTCTACGATGTTTTCATGTGCCCCAGAAGATACACGACCTAGGTTTCTATTATTCAGGTTCTGAGAAACTTTTTATTTGAAAGAAAAAAATGATAGGTGGATATGAAAAATATTTTTTAAAAAAGATAATCTGAAAATACAGAATCTTGGAAACTTGGAAAGCGGGATTTTTTCTATGTTGCATAAAATAAATACTGTGAATTTATATTACATAAGACTGTTAATACATGATCTTTATGGGTAACAAAGTCATCTTAATGCTTGTTGAACTATATAAATGTTTTCAAAAGGCCAGTCATGATTTGTTAAAGGAATCTAAATCCTTTTCATAATGAATTCAGCTAATTTGTGATTGACTTTTTTTCATGTCCTTCCCTCATCACCACTCCCTGCCATTAGGTATTTTGTTGCTCTAATTTAAAATAAATTTAAAAAAATAAGAACTGGACTGGTAACCACAAGGTTGGCAGATCAAACTCACTAGCTGCTCTCAGAAACCCTATACAGCATCAGTATGAGTCGGGACCAACTCAATAGCACATAGCAACAACCATCATGATTTGGCAGCAAAAGAGAAAGGAGACAGAACTCAAATGAGTCATCTTAGTTATTTAATTAGCATGTAGTACAAATAGCTAGATCAGGGAAGGGTTTTAGCAATACAACCCTCTATGAATTAACAAGCATCAACACTCAAGGAAGCAGCAGTCAAGAAATCAAACAACATACTGCATTGGGCAAATCTGCTGCACAAGACCTCTTTAAAGTGTTGAAGAGCAAAGATAACAGTTTGAGGACTAAGGTGCAGCTGACTCAAGCCATGGTATTTTCAATAACCTTATATGCATGCGAAAGTTGAACAGTGAATACTGAAAATGGTAGAAGAATTGATGCATTTGAGTTATGGTGTTGGAGGAGAATATTGAAAGTACCACGGATTGCCAAAAGAACAAACAGGGCTGTGTTGGAAATAGAGTGCTCCTTAGAAGCCAGGATGGCCCTGACTTTGTCTTTCATACTTTGGCCATGTTGTCAGGAGGAACCAGTCACTCGAGAAGGATATCATGTTTGGTAAAGTGGAAGGTTGGAGAAAAAGAGAAAGCCCCCCAACGAGATGGACTGGTAGAGTGGTGGAAGTGATGGGTTCAACGGTTTTGAGGTTGGTTCAGGACCTGGTGGTGTTTCATTCTGTTGTGCATAGGGTCACTATGAGTCAGTACCGACTTGATGGAACCTAAGAACAACAACAATGAACTACAGCATTATTCATTCTTCCAAAGTTTTCATTGATCTGTTTTCCTTGGTCTTATGAGCATGACTAATGTATAAGATTATCTAGACATGGGCTGCACTCACAATTTTGTTGTTGCTTGCTAAGTGCCATTGAGTTGGTTCCAACTTATAGCAACTCTGTATAGGGTTTCCAAGGAACAGCTAGTGGATTTGAAGTGCTGACCTTGCAGGTCAAATTGTGACCTTGTGGTCGAGTGCTTAACAGACAGTAAATGGTGGCTTCTCTGTGTGAAATCTAAAAGGTGACCAGTACTCTATTCTGCTCTAGAAAATCCTGTCTCTCTAGCTGATTTCCTCTCCATTAGGTATTCTTGATATTTCATAGAAAGGACACTGGCCCAGGTGATAGGAGACATGGACTTTAGGTGGTGGTATTGTGGTGGTATGCTATCAACTCAGCTCAACTCACAGCGACCCTGAGTCTGAGTCTATAAATCTTTACAGGAGCAGAAAACCTCAGCTTTCTCCCACAGAGTGCCTGGTGGACTGGAACTGCTAACCTTACAGTTAACAGCCCAAAGCATAGCTAACTAACCCACTATGCCACCAGGGCTCCTTATGGACTTTAGGTACCTTATGCATACGTAGGCCATGGTGTAGCATGGCAACCTTATGAACTGAAGATGAGTTTCAGATTCCTCTTCTGTAAGAGAGAGGCGACAATAGCTGATGTTGTGAGCCTTCCAGTCTATTCCGCTCATACTGGCCCTTCAGGACAGAGCAAAGCTGGCCCATAGTTTCCTAGGCTGTCAGCTTTCTAGGAGCAGACTGCCACATCTTCCGTCCATGGAGCGGTGGGTGACTTTGAACCACTAACCTTCCAGTTAGTAGTTGAGCACTTACCCATTGTCTCACCAGAGCCACTTAACAATATTCGACCTAGCTCACAGATCCTGCTGTGAGTAATAGTAGCTCCATGGTGCACTGGCTAAGCTTGATTGATAAAAGGTTGGCAGTTGGAACCTACCAGTCACTCCCCAGGATCTTGACAGTCAGTTTCTGTCAAGATTTACATCCTTGGAAATCCAATGGAACCATTCTGCTCCTTTCTACAGAATCACTGAGTTAGAAGTAACTCCAGACTTAAAAGTGCTAGGGAAACAAAAAAAAACACTTGCTGTGCACACTTTTTTTTGTGCATTAAAAATAATAAAAATAGAAATCACTGGGAAATTCAAGTGCTCATGAATCATACAGCACAACTGTAAATAAGTAATTTACAAATGCTTTACAATAAAATCAAAGAGATTATTCATGTTTTTTTTAAAAAATAAAAATCTTTGCAATTAAATATTCATCAACTTAAACTAAATCCTTTTTTCTTTATAAGGATGTTCACTACATAACATTATAACTCTCCAAAGGAGTCATTCTATAACTAGTTCTGTTCTCTGCCTTACAAGCTTCATTAAAAGGCAGAAGAATGGAATAATTAAAGTTTTCAAAAAGCAAAAAGATATAAGGTAAAACCACTGGCCCCTTATTTTAAAGAGCTCAATAGGAATGCTCCCCCCAATATATTTATGAACCACCTACCATTTATATCAGGCTAATACTAACTCACAACTGAATTCATGATAATCACATGAATGTGAATTGCTTTCCTTCCGTACCAGTTAAATGATTAAATAGCTGATAGTCTTAGAGCAACTGCATTGCATTTTTTTTCTTTTATGAATTAGCTGTTGCATAACAAATGTTTACTTATCGAACAATTAAGGTGCTGATCAAGAGTCTTGAGTTTTTGAAAAAATAATTGAGAAACTTAGCAGTGTCTACTATAGGGTCCTCTGTACAAGTAAGTGCCTATGGACACAGATGATTTGTCTAGGGTTGAATAATAATAAAGGAAAACCCACCAACTTCTCTTTCAAAAGGGAATGTTAAGACTTCTTTAAAACAGCAAATGAATCCACTTGTTCATCCTAAATGTCATTTATATCTTAGTTACAGTAAATGGCACAGTTGCTTGTTTGCTTTTCAACAAGAAGAAACTATTCATTATGATACGGGTAACAAATACTAAATTCTGACTAGTAGCAAAATTCTTAGACTACATAGCAAAAGCATATCGATGAAAGGTGTTTAAGAATAACTCTATAATGCTGATATTCCAATAGTACCAGGATCTTGGCAATTAACTATCCAAGACTTAGTTTTCCATCAAAAGTTACCCTCCCCCACCTCACCCCACCTCTCTCTCTCTCTCACACACACACACACACAAATTGTCCCTTCAAGCTTTTAAACTCAGTTCAAGGGTATCTTCTTCTTTTGAGTATTACTACTTTTTTTTTAAAGAAAAGTCCAAAACATTTTCACAAATCAATGATCAAAAATGACGCAGTGCTCTCAAAGCTGTTTGTTTGGAAGAGTCACCAACCAAGAATTTGCAGAGTTATAATTAAATAACCATTGGCGTGGGGTAATTTAATCGATGCAGGTAAAAGCAAGCTTATCTTTAGCTCACCAGAACATAACTGGTACATTTAGCATAGAAGTGGACACCATCAAAACTGTGACAAGACTGGCCGGGCCTCTTCCATATGCCGTCTGCTGCGCAGAGCAGTGCATCTGTGAGCCAAGAAAGCTTCAGCCAGAGTGCTGTCTTGGACAACTTGCATTACAAGTTAAACGACGCTAAAGCACATTTCTGCTGTGTATGTGGTTTCAAAGTTATTCATCGTAAACATTGTATATTCTTTCTTGTTTGATTAACTTCAGAGCTTGGGCTTGTATCTATACCAATGTCAACTTAGCATTTATTCTATGAAAAGCAGCACAAATACTCTTCAATCAGGTCTCAACACTAATTCCTTTCTTAAAAAGTTAAGGCCATTTAATTCAATCAGGGCCAAGTGAAAATTACCCTGATTGAAGATTTTTGAGAAAGAACAATAAGTCACCCATCGTTTAATGTTCTCTTCCTGGGTAATTTGAGAGCTTTAGAGGATTGATTAGTCTCCTACATCTCCATCACGATCTCCAATAAGCCAAAGAAAATGAAAACTCAAGGCTAACAAAGCTGTCCCGAGCAAATCCCCCAAGGCTGTTAGGTAGGGGATGGAGAAACTGTCCGGGTCCTTTCCTTTCCTCCAGAAGTGATGGACCATCCAGTCAGCGATCCACAGCAAGGTAAACACCTAGAAGAGAACACCACACATTACTCCTGTTGCCTAGACGTTCCTAGCTCATGAAAGCGGACCATAGGCCGAAACCATGGAGTTCTGAGAGGAACACATTTGAACAGATATTTAGTTGACAAAATATTTCCTTTTCACAAGAAAAAACAAAACATGTATACTTGTATTTGCAATTCTTAAGTTTCCTTTAACTTTTCATATATACAAGGGAGCTTCAAAAAGTTTGTGGAAAAATGGGATGAAAACATAATGGAATTTTTTCAGAAACTTTCTGAAGCCTCCTTATTTATCCTCATTTTCTACTAACACCACCCCCCCCCCCCAATGTTGTTGCTGTTATGTGCCGTGGAGTTAGTTCCGACTCATAGCGACCCTGTACAGGGTTTCCGAGGCTGTAAATCTTTACTGCAGCAGAAAGCCTCATCTTTCTTCTGTAGAACAGCTGGTAGTTTCAAACTGCTGACCTTGAAGTTAGCAGCCCAATTCGTAACCACTACACTACCAGATCTCCATAAACAGTAATAATAGTGAACTTTAAAAAAACGGCATAATGTGGGGCCATGTGGAAGGCTGGTGGCTCTGCAGGATACGCACAAGTCTGTGAACCACAAAGTCAGTGGTTCAAGCCCACCAGGCACTCCTCAGGAGACAGATGAGGTTTTCTGCTCTCAAAAATATTTACAGCTTTAGAAACACTATACAGTGTCGCTATGAGTCAGAATCGACTTGAGTATCTTCAAATGTATGAGTTATTTCTCAAAAACATCATTACAATATGTTGTGGGTTATTGTTGTCCTTATTTTACATATGAGGAAATTAGATGTGTGTAAGAAATCAGCCCACTGCCAACCAGCTCAGAGGTGGAAGAGTCGGGCTCAAATTTCATATAGTTTAACTCAAAAGCCCAAATTCTTCCCTCAGTGCCTTGTTTTGGTGAAATGGGAAATGTCTACATTATGATAGAAGTGTAAAGGTCAACTAGCACAAGTTACTTTAGAGAGGAAGTTGGCAATATCTAACACATCTGAAGATATGAATCTCCTTAACTTGGTAATTCCACTTGGAAACAATATTTTGAAACCCTAGGGTCAAAGGATAAAACTGCTCATGGCTAAAGGACACTGGATTAGAAGTTCTACTGACCTCATCGACTGGGAGAATGAGTATGTTGTTGTACTTGTGGAAACTGTGTAAAGAAACTCTCATATCTGTGTATAAGGAGTCATGTGCAAGAATTTTCATTGCACCATTGTAGTAAAACAAAACCCCAAAAATGGAGAAAGCCTACTCTATCTATTTGCATCGTAAATAAATGCCTACATGGTAATGCTACATGCTAATTTAGAATGTGGCAATGTCAGTGAGGGGATGAAATGAGACTAACATACACAAAAAGCACCAACCAGATCTAAAATGTCTTAATGATCATTTTGAAACATTTGCTTTGGATAACTGATTAAGGTTTGATTAAACTGGGTGGTATAAATGCATGGCTATATTATTTTCCTAAGGAGCTCTGGTAGCAAAGTGGTTACGAGTCATGCTGTTAACCTCAAGGTTAGCGGTTTGAAACTACCAGCTGTTCTGCGGGAGAAAGATGAAGCTTTCTGCTCCCGTGAAGACTGACCATCTCAGAAATCCTATGCAGGGTAGCTATGGGCCAGCGCCGACTCCACGGCACGTAACCACCACCATCACCGCACATTATTTTCCATTAATTCCTATATGTTTATATTTTATAATTTAAAATATATAAGAAAATGGAAACTCACTGAGCACAGCTATAGAAGCTACATCCTAGAATACCTCTTTGGGGGAAGGAGAGGAATACCTGAGACACGAAGCTGGTTTTCTCAGCAGAATTCATGTTGGGACTGGACTTTAAATACCAGAAGTTGCTGAGACTGGAGGGGAACTTGACACTAAGGGATTATTTTAATGTCAGATCTGTACCTGGACCAAGAGGCAGTTGTTTGAATAGAACATGGGAAGCCTGAATGGTTTAAAATTAAGAAAGGTGTGCAATAAGGTTATATTCTTTCACCATACTTATTCAATCTGTATGCTGAGTAAATCATCTGAGAAGCTGTTTCATATGAAGAAAAATGTGGCATCAGGATTGGCGGAAGACTCATTAACAACCTGCGATATGCAGATGATAGATACAACCTTGCATGCTGAAAGTGAAGAGGACTTAAAACATTTACTGATGAAGATCAAAGAGCACAGTCTTCGGTATGATTTGTACCTCAATGTAAACATAAAAATTCTCACCACTAGACCAATAAACAACATTCTTAGCAAAGGAGAAAAGATTGAAGTTGTCAAGGACTTCATTCTTCTTGGATCAACTATCAACACTCATGGGAGCAGCAGTCAAGAAATCAAACGACGTACTGCATTAGGCAAATCTGTTGCACAGATTTTTAAAGGGTTGAAGAGCAAAGATGTCAGCTTGAGGACTAAGGTGCGCCTGACCCAAGCCATGGTATTTTCAATAACCTCATATGCATGTGAAAGCTGGACAGTGAATAAGGAAGACCATAGAAAAATTGATGCATTTGAGTTATGGTGTTGGAGGAGAATATTGAAAGTGCCATGGGCTGCCAAAAGAAGCAATAGACCCGTTTTAGAAGAAGTGCAGCCAGAGTGCTCCTTGGAGGCCAAGATGGCCAAACTTTGTTTCTCATACTTCGGACATATTGTCAGGAGGGACCAGTCACTGGAGAAGGATATCATGTTTGGTAAGGTGGAGGATAAGAGAAAAAGAGGAAGATCCCCAATGAGATGGACTGGCCAAGTGGCAGCATGGATGGACTCAAGTGTGGCAACAGTAGTGAGGTTGGCCCAGGATCGGGCAGTGTTTCGTTCTGCGTAAGGTTGCTATGAGTCAGTACCGACTCGATGGCACCTAACAACAACAATGTCAACTCAGGACTCAAGGAAATTCAAAGGCTTGGTTAAGAATGAAGATTAACTCAACATCTTCGTAGACTTTCTTCAGGCCCCAAAGAGCAGACACTAGCATATATGTGCAGCAGATGAGATGTTCATGTTTGGGGGTGGTCCCTAATTCACTGGCCACCTCCCTTCATCCTCGAATAGTAAAACCCTCAACACCCTGTTAAAAGGCCTCATTTCCATGCCCAACTTACTTAACTTCTCCCAGACTCAGTCTCCCCCTCAATAATAAGAGAAAATAACCCAGCTCTTAGAGATAGAATCCTAATAGAGATGATGTGAGGGTCAAATAGCAGAACTTCTGGAACAGCTTTTGGCCCACAGAAGTAACTTGATAAATACTTTCTGCAATTAAAAAAAAAAATAGGTCCTATATAAAGAAAGAAACAAGAATCTGGATTCTCCTGCAGCAACAATGGGAAACAAGGATACACTGTCTTCAACATTTTGACAGAAAAGCATTCCACTGTGTAATTTCATCCATGTGTATGTGTGTGTGTGTGTGTGTGTGTGTACATACACAAATACATACATGAACCTGGGTGGCACAAGTGACCTGCTGATGTCAGATGGATCTTTGCTGAATGCAGACAAATACCACAACGATATTTACTTGTACTTTATTGATTATGCAAAGGCTTTCAACTGTATGGATCACAATAAGCTATGGATACTATTGCCAAGAATGGGTATTCCAGAACACGTCATCTCTTGGCTTAGATGCTGGGCCTCCAGGGTTGCAGCAGTTTGTTAAAAGTTTCAATTTGTGTTCTGTCCAGTCCTGGAGCCTTGCTTTTTGCCAATGCCTTCAGTGCACTTTGGACTTCTTCCTTTATTGATTATATGCTACCTCTTGAAAATGCTACCACTGGTTATTGATTATATGCTACCTCTTGAAACAGCTGCCATCAGTCATTTCTTTTCGATAGTGACTCTCTGTACCCTGTCCATATCCTTTTGATGCTTTCTGCATCATTCATTATTTTGCCCATGGAGTTCTTCAATATTGCAAGCCAAGGCTTGAATTTTTTTCATCAGATCTTTCAGCTTGAGAAATGTTGAGCGTGTCCTTCCCTTTTGGGTTTGTAACTCCGGGTCTTTGTGCATTTCATTATAATACTTGACTTTGAGCGGTCCTTTGAAACTTTCTGTTCAGCTGTTTGACTTTCATTTGCTTCAGCATCTTTTTAATTTATTTTTGCTTAACGTCTTGATGCTAGAGAGCAAGTTTCAGTCTCTTCTGACATCCATTTTGGTCTTTTCTTTCTTTCCTGTCTTTTAGTGACCTTTGCTTTCATCGGGTATACTGTGTTCTTAATGTCATCTCACAACTCTCTTGGTCTTTGGTCATTAGTATCTAACGCATCAAATCTGTTCTTGAGATGGTCTCTAAATTCAGGTGGATGTATTTAAGGTCATATTTTGACTCTCATGTATATGTTCTTAATTTTCTTCAGCTTTGACCTGAACTTGCATACGAGCAATTAATAGTCTGTTTCACAATCTGCACCTAGTCTTATTTTGGCTGTTGATATGTGGCTTTTCCATCATCTCTTTTCACAGATGCAATCCATTTGATTCCTGTGTATTCTATCTGGTCGAGGTTTATGCATATGCTGTTGTTATTAAGTGCCATCAAATCCGTTCTGACTCACAGCAACCCAGTATTGGGTTTCTGAGGAGTGGTTCACAGTCCAGTTCTTATCCTACAGCACAACCCCAGGATTCCTCTTCTCAAACACACGTACACTGCCAACCAAAGTGAGAAACTGACATAGAGAGATCGAGAAGAGGGCGTTCTGGCCCACAGACCGAGTACGTTCTGGCAGGGAGCTGGCTTGCAGAACTGGATGCCCTTTGGCATTAACCCACATTGCTAACTGAGCATCATAACACTTTCCAGAGCATGGCACAGACCAACGGTCTGCATGGCTGAGAGGCAGTGAATGAGAAGCATGCCTGCAGTGTGGTTGAGAGGAGGCATTCATGACTGGAGAACTGCTGCATCCTGAGCTACATTTGATCATGAATTGTATCCTGTTCACTTCCCTAGTAAACCCCACCATCATGAGTATTGTCTCCGAGTTCTTTGTGGTCACTGCAATGGATTCTGGTACCCAGCAGAGAGGTAGAGGGTCATGAGAGGGATGGTTGGTGTCAGAACAGCATCAGTGTTGGAGGCTGGAGGCATGCCTCATAGGAATCAGTCTTGGGCTGAATTTGAGTTCTTCTTCTACCCCCTTGTGAAGCCAAAGGAGGTCAGACATGGCCTCCATGCCAACGAAGTACCAGGTTATAAACTTAGCAAACATACATGCCTAAATCACTAGCAATAGCAGTCGGTGATTTTCCATCATTGTAGGGATTTTTTAAAATACCAATTTGGAAGTAAAACCTTTTGTTTCATTTACAACTCGCTACTTCTGCTCTGCATCTTGCTGCTCTATCACTAACACTGGTTTTGCTGCATTTGGGAGCCATGATGCACGTCACGGAAGTATTTCCAAAGGAAAATTCAACAGAGAACAGTACAACTCTCGAAAGGCATGCGATGTAGAGACTGGATGCTGCTGCCTAGGCGTCGAAGCTTCCAGTGTTATACCGTTAACTCTGTATCTGTAAGTAGGGCATGCTCTCAATACAGTAACAATAGAAAGTACAGTGCAGTGTATACATAAGCCAGTAAGCTAGGTGTTCATTATGACTACCAAGACATATGTTTTAGAGGTTATACAGGGGGCTTCAGAAAGCTCATGGAAAATTTTCCATTTGCTTTTTTTTTCTCCATTATTTGTAAAATTCCATTGTTTCCATGAACTTTTGGAAGTTTCTTTGTATATGTACTGTAGCTTATATGCCTGGCAGCACAAAGTTTATATACAAGAGACATGAAATACACATGCTGCAATCAGATTGGCATTTCTGGATTCTATGACAACCTTAAGGGACCAAAGACATATGCAGTTGTATGGTGCCCAAATAGACATAAAGTAGTGCGTGACTATATACACATATAATGCACAAATACATACACAATGCACACATATACATACAAGTATATATGTGTTTACAAAAATGCACACAAATACACACACAATGCATACATATACAAGTACACATATATACATATGTGTGTGTGTGTTATATATGTAGTATAGTCACTTTTCCCACACTGCAATATTTGAACTATGAATGGGTCATGAAACCAGTATAATATTATTGGTGGTGGTGGTGGTGGTTGTGTGCCATCGAGTCAGTTCAGACTCATAGTGACCCTGTATAGGGTTTCCCAAGCTGTAAATCTTTACGGGAGCAGAAAGTCTCATCTTTCTCCCACAGAGCTACTGGTGGATTCAAACTAATGACCCTGGCAACTAGCAGCCCAACACATAACCCACTGTACCACCAAGGCTTTTAAAAAACTGAAATAAGATTATAGAACAGACTAGAACATATCAGCATACATAGGACATGTTTCTGCTGTTGTTAAAATCGTGAATCACAATGATCCTGCATACAGCTTCCAAGGAGCAGTTTGTAGGTTTGAACTGGCAACCTTGTGGTTAGTGGTCTAATGCTTATCCTACAAACACCACACCAGGACTCCAGAGCAAGGGTATTTCATAAAACTTTTTTAACTTGTGCATATTTATATCTACATATCTACAAATGTGGGTCCACAGTGGCTCCATATGATAAGCACTGGACTGAGAACCACAGGTCCATGATTCAAGCCCACCAGTCACTCTGTGGGATAAAGATGAGGCTTCCTGCTCCCACAAAGATTCAAAATGCTTCTGAAACCCTATACAGTATCGTTATGAATCAGAACTGACTCAAGGCAATTAATTACAATCCACATATGTGATTTCTTATTTTTGTGATAAACACTGCTTGAAAGACACTGATCTAACATGTATTTAGGTCTCTAGAAGGGGAAAACCATGCATTCTCCCTCTTAGACACACTGTTGTTGTTATTAAATGCTGTCGAGTTGGTTCCGACTCATAGTGACCCTGTACAGTATTTTGAGGCTGTGAATCTTTGTGGGAGTAGAAAGCCTCGTTTTCCCACAGAGGGGCTGGTGGACTTGAACCACCAACCCTGTGGTTTGCAATCCAGTGCTTTTTCTACAGAGCCATCACGTTCCCTGGTACCTTGTAGTATTCAGTAAGTATCAGTGTCATAATTATTCTATATTTAGAAATTATTAACATCATCTCATAATTTATAAGACCTTTATTTAAAAGGCTAATTTGGACAGAAGTATGAACATTGTTTCTCACAGATAGGACTTTTCATAACGCTGCATCTCAGTTTGGGACTTTTTAAATGAATGAATGAATACACATGACTGTCTTCATAGTCTCGTCCCACTCTGAAGTACAAAGGTAAGAAACTGTTGTCACAAACTACAAGCCAGGTGAGCTCCTCACCTCTGCGTTTCCTTATATCTGTCCCAACTCATAGTCTTAGTCCACTTACTGAAATTTCTTTAAACAAAATGCCACGAAATTAAATTCCTTCCCATGGAATTTCTTTATAAGAGTATCGTGATGACTTAAAAGTTCAACAATATATATATATATATGTATACACACACACACACACACACATATATTTAGCATTGTAAGTTTGTCTTTTAAAGTGGGAGGGTTATTGCAGGGATTTTGTTTACAAGGCCACTAAAAATGGAAGTCCCAATGTTTTTTGCATGTAGGATAAGCACTCGACCTCAAAGTTGGTTTGAACTGCAAGGCTGGCAGTTCAAACTCCACCAGTCCTTCCTTGGAAACCCTATACAAGGTTGCTGTGAGTTGGAATCGACTTGATGGCACTTAACAAAAACACCTGTTAAAGCCCTTTTTTTTATCTGTTTCTGGTTGCTCAGGCAGGGTATTGTGATAAAGGGGAAACATCATGGGTTTTAGGGTTAAACAGGACTTTGCTTTGCCTACAGGCTCCACCCTTACTAGTTGTGTTTAGCTGGGCAAGTCACTTAACCTTTCTACATCAATATTTTCTCCTTACAGTAGGGTTACTCATACCCTCTATAGTACCCAAGAAGGTAATCCAGTGTTAGTTTTCTTTTAAGCAGCATCGTTTTTTACCCTCCTTTCCCCATCTGCCACCTCACTTAAATAGAAAAGATGTTTTGTTTGGAATATAAGTAGTAGACTGAACTCCTGTTGACTTTTGAGCCTAAATTCTTCCTAGCAGATGTTTAAATGTTAGATTCTAATGAGCAGTATTTTCAGTCTAGAAACTGGACGAGGGCAGCATACTTTTGTAGGAGAAGTAAATTCAGCTTTTGTAAAAGTGTGGGTTAGGAAGAACTGTACTAATTTGGCACTTAGGGTTATTTGCATTGTATTTCTAAGTATTTCTTGGAATGTCTTCCTTCACACAATACACAGGTTGTTATTGCTGATTGAGACTTTATGGAAATTCTAATGCATGGAAATGTTGGTTCTAGTTCAAAGGAGCTGGCCGAGAGAATCAATATCTCCCAAAGCAAATATATATTCTTGTACTGTATGTATTTATTTAAATTCTCAGCAAATCATCTAGTCTGCATAATTAGCTGGGGCTACAAACTTACCTGTTCAGAAGGTATATTTACCTGAAGAAGTTATGCATATTTCAAAAAGAACAAACAGACTATGTAGAAACACATTTTAGAAGTTCTTTCTCTGTGAGAGTCATGCATTCTTTAAATGATTTCATTTTAAAGTAAAGCTTGTTACTTTAAGTTGTAGCTGGTATTTATTGACTTTAATAATTACACACAGTGTTCCAAGGAAACATGGATGTCCTTTATTAACTTGCCTGGCAGCACAAACAAATTACAGGTCAAAAAAAAAGTCATAATGAAAATTATAAAACATTTAGAACTGATCATTAAATTGTACGACTCTTGTGGAATGCTGACAAGGCAGTATTTTTTAAATGCTTGTATTAGAAAGGAAGGAAGACTGAGAGTAAATGAGCTAAGCATTCATCTTTAAGAGTTATAAAAAAGAACAGTTAAAAACCCAGGAAAAGTAGAAAAAAAAAGAATACAGATAAGTGCAAAAATTAATAAAGTAAAAAACAGAGATACACGATTAAGAAGATACAGTCAAAGGTGATCCTCTGAAAAGGCAAGTAAGACTGGTGAACGTCAGGTAAAAGTAAGAAAAAGAAGGTGGGTCGCAAGGTTGGTTTGAACCACAAGGTCGGTGGCTAAAGCTCACCAGCTGCTCCCTGGCAACCCTATACAGGGTTGCTATGTGTTGGAACCGACTTGACAGGTACGCTAAGTCAGGAGGGAAGAGGAGGGCTGTGTCAGATATCAGCACCCGTTCCCACAGCATGCTCTATGTTCTTCCCTATCTGGCAAGGGCACAGCAGCCTAAGAATACATTTCTCAAATGAAGTTTAGGTTGTATTCGTGCAAGACTTTAGCGGTCGAAAGGAGGAGTCCTAATGTGGCGCTGTAGCATACGCATTGGCTACTAGGCACAAGGTCAGATGTTCAAACCTCCCAGCTGCTCCACAGAAACCCTATAAAAAGAGTCACTATGAGTCAGAACTATTTCAACAGCACTTAACAGCAACCAAGGAAGATGAAGAGGTCTAACAAGGTCCAAGGGAGAAGGTGACAGTTTCTGCTCCTGTGAAGATTTACAGCCTGAACCCTAGCAGGGTTGCCATGAGTTGGAACTTTTTGCTTTAACATATTTCCCTAGATGGTACAATAATAAAAATTTAGATGAGATTTTTTATGCTGAAAGGAGCCGTGGTTACGTTATGGGTTAAGCATTGGGCTGCTGAGTGTGAGGTGGGCAATTCAAGCCAACCTCAGGAGAGCCAGGAGGCTGTATGCTCCGTAAAGATCTCTTCTCTGAGCCCCTAAGGAGCATTTCTCCGCTGTCCTGTAGAGGGTCACTAGGAGTTACAACAGACTCAGTGGCAGTGGCTTTGTTGTTATTGTTATATGGAATATAAGCAAGTAGAGTGGCATGGAGGCTCAATAAATACTGATTAAAAAACACACAACCGAACATTTTATATTATAGAACCATTCAGGCCAGTATTTAGGGTGTGAATACTTTGGGGTCACAATCAAGATTTTGTCCTGGCAAGTTTCCTGAGTCATGATTTTTGTGCTTTTCAATTCAGTGCTTTCACATGGCTATGTTATAAGGTTTTTTGGAGATGATGTGCACATTCCTCGAAGCCTGTGTCTATAGTCTCGGCAGGATTCCGAGCTCAGGCAGCAGGACAGCCTGAGAGAAGATGGCTCAGCATCTCGGGCCCTGCCTTCATCGTCATCGGGCTTGACAAGATTGAAAGAACTGCCTTCTTCAATCCCTTCCCGCGCAGTGTACCAGCAGCATGCTGGGCTTCCAACACAGCAGACAGCCATTCCATCTGCTGCGCACCGCTGCTCTGGCGCTCCAGGGTACCCATCTAAAGAACTCATCATAAGTAGGGATTTAGGAAAGTGTCTTTGTTTTAAGACCCTAGAACCTAAACCATAATAGCATAATCACACTATTGCATCATAAAAACACAATCATAAAGCTAAAAAGAAATCTCAGAAATTCACCTGCTTCCACATACTACCTTTAGGTAAATATATAAATCAACTCCCATTGTTAAAGTAGCTACTTTTACCCCCAAATCTAGGAACGGCATACCTTCTGACACTACCTTTATGATTCTCTTTATATAGCTCTCTCAACGCAAGGTGTGGCAGAGACCAACTAAGACACAAGCAGAACATAGAAGTCACATAGAAGGATAAAGCAGTCCTTGCTTTCCAGTTGGGATCTGGTGGACTGAAATCCTGAGGAGGGAAACGAGAATGTGACATCGGGGGAGCTATTAAAATCCCCTGGTTCCTTAGCTCTTTCCTTTGAGATTTCAGCTAGGAGTAGGATTTGAGCAAGCATGGGGATAAAAAAGACATAATCACACCATTTAATGAAGGCCTACTATGTGTCATGTATTTAACACACACCCTGATGTAGCGCTGTAGGATAAAGCCTTAGGCCGCAAGGTCTGTTTGGACCACAAAGTTGCGGTTCAAACTCACCAGCAGTTCCTTAGAAACCCTATACAAGGTTGCTATGAGTTGAAACCAACTTGACAGCTTTTAACAACAATGTAACTACTGTGGAGTCATGGTGTGGCACTGGAGGGTAAGCACTGGACTGCTAAACTCAAGGTAGGTGGTTCAAACCCACCAGCGGCTCCTCAGAAATCCTATATGGGGCCATTATGATTTGGATCTGACTCGACAGTACTTAACAACTACTATACTATACTACTACTGTGTAAGAAAGAAGGAGGCATTATCCTCATTTTACATGAAACGACCAGGAGACACCATGGACTTAAGTAACATGCTCAAGACTCAATGAATTAGCCCAGCTACTGGATGGCTATCCATGGACTACAATTATAGGCATGTTGTAACCAGATGACTACATTCTTCTTTAGTTAGAAGAGAGACTAAGGAATAGGGCAGAGCATTAGGATCTTGGTAGAGACTCAACACTACATTCTCTAAGTTCTAGAGTCTAACAGACTCATTGTCCCGGTAATCCAGAGATGACGATGATAGTGATGATATTAAAATAATAAAACAATGGTGATAATAACAGCATTATCTCATTTAACTTTTAAACAACCCCTGAGATAGGTATGCCTCTTAGCCGCCTTTACAGATGAGAAAACAGAGCAAGTCATTATAAATACTGTCATCTTCTCTCTGAAGTGCACTGGTAAAAGGAGAAAGTAGAAAATCACCATTCTATGAAATAAACCCTGACTGTGGGCTTCAAGATTCTTCCTCATCTTGCCACACCTGTCATTTTCAAACCTTATTTTCCATCATCCCTTTCACAGGTCCTATGTTATAGTCTACACTCTCATTCACCTTGTTTATTCCCTTGGACTTATAAAATGACACTTTTTAAAAATTCCACAAAACAAAATTGGAATCATTATAAAACTTCCCTTCCCATGGAGAAAAAAAAAAAAAAAATCCTCCTAGTATTGAACATCCATAGAACTTTGTCTCGTGCTCAGAATATCCATGGCATTTTCATCTTCTTGCCTTAACTTTAGGTCCATATGCCTGCAACTTCAGTGGGCACAGATTCTGTGCAAATTCACTGGAATGCATGCCCTTCCAAAGCACACACTTGGCAGGACAATATGTGAAGAACCAACAAAACGAGTGAAATGACAGCTTTGACCTTCTCAGTACGAAAGTATTTTTGTTTGTAAGATTTTGTAGATGTAGTTGTAGTGTTTTGTTTTGTCTTGATAATGGAATGCATGCTGAATCATTGAGTGCTATTGTTAGATAAAGTGGATTTTAATAAGTATTATAAGGGACACATATGTCCCAACAGACTCTGGTGGTAGGAGAGGTGGGATGAGGCATGGGACAATATTCACCATGCTTGCCCACTAACATACAGGAAACAATAAACATATTTATAAGCCCCATCTTGCTCTACAGAATCCAAAGAGTTTTACGCAATCCCTCCCTTACACAGTAGTCTCTCAACGCACTGACAGGTCACCAATGAACTTCACTCTGTCTTACCCAGTTGTAAGAGTCTCTACTCCAAAGACAGCACATACTAAGTGTGGGGGGAAAGCCTCTCAAGAAAGCCCAGCAAAGGAAAATGTAAGTGGTGCCTATGTGTAACGTGGGATACTAAGCATTTAGATACTAAAACTATTGCCCACTGCCATAGAGTTGATTCTGACTCACAGTGAACCTATCTATGTTGGGTTTCTGAGGCTGCAAATCGTTATGTGAGTAGAAAGCCTTCTCGTTCTTCTATGAAGCGGCTGGTGGATTTGAACTACTGACTTAGCAGTTAGCAGACCAACATGTAACCCACTAGACCTCCAGGGCTCCAAACTAAAACTATCAGCCTCACTAAAAGTGTAAAAAGTATTCTTGTAAGGCATAGAGGTTAGTTGTAAAGACTCTGGAGTCAAACTCTATCTTGCTGTGCACATTTGGACAAGTTGCTTGGCTTCTATGACAAACGCCTCATCTGCAAATGGGAAATAATATTAGAAGTCTTGATGGGTTGCTGTGAGAACGAAATGAGTTAACATACGTAAAGGGGCTGGAACAGTGCATTATTAAAGTTATGTGACGTTGAGTTGGTTCTGACTCACAGCGGCCATGTATAAGGTTTCCAAGAGAGACTGGTGGGTTTAAACAGCTGACCTTGTGGTTTCTAGTCCAGTGTTTATTCTACAGTGCTACAACAGTGACTCGTTCATAATAAACACTATATGTAACAATTCTACATACATACAGACGTTATATATTTACGAAAGGGGGCTTCAAAGGGTTCACGGAAAAATTCCATCATCTTTTGATTTTGCTTTTTCATGAACTTCTTGAAGCTCTCTCATATCCACCACCCATCTGCCAGCTTGTTGTACTGTGGCAGCTTGCGTGTTGCTATGATGCTAAAAGCTATCCCACCAGTATTCAAAATACCACAGCAGGGTCCCCTATGGTGGGCAGGTTTCAGCTGAGCTACCAGATATAAAGACAGGCTAGGAAGAAGGGCCCAATGATCTACTCCTGAAAATTAACCAGTAGAAACCTCCTGGATAGCAACAGGGTGGTGGTGGTGGTTAGGTGCCGTGGAGTCAGTTCCGACTCATAGCAACCCTGTACAGGGTTTCCGAGGCTATAAATCTTTATGGGAGCAGAACACCTCATCTTTCTCCCGCGGAACAGCTGGTAGTTTCGAACTGCTGACCTTGCGGTTCGCAGCAATTATAAATTATTTTTATATGAATAGCCTTTTAAACACCTGATTACTTAACATATACAATATTAATTTTGTATCACAATACTTTTGGAACAAATTAGCTTTACTGGATGAGTGGGAATTTATGAAATCACACTTACCAATGTTGGAAGGGGTTTGAGAAATGGCAAGAGTCATTATAGCTCCTGATCTACCCAGGCTGTTATCACTAACTATTAACAACTCCGTCTTTCACTGTAAAAAAAAAAATCCTAGTTTGGGCTCAAATTATATGGCTACCTTAGTGATACTCTCCACCCTTTTATCACAGATGAGGAAACTAAGGCACAGGTCACTGTGATTCAGCCAGTCACAGAGTTAATCCGGGTATTCAGACTTAGAACTAGGAAGTCCTTATCTCAACCCAGGACTCCTCAGCAGCAGGATGAGGGTGGTTGCTACCATGGCCAGGATTGGGGCATCTGTAGTAAAGATGACAGACATGATGTTCATGGGAGTCAGTCTCTTCTCATTGTAGAGGGGCTTTATGGGGCAGGAGCTGAGGACTGAGAGGTCTTTGCATGTGCATCCTAAACTCCTGGTCTATGTTTCATTATATCTACTTGTGGCTTCATGTTCACCACCTGACTGACAAGGGCAAGATTATGGGGGAAATAAAGAATTCGGTTTCAGACAAGTTTGAGATGCTTTTCCAACATCTAACTGAAGATTCAGAACACCCACCCAGCCTGGAGATCCCACCTTGGGAGTAAACAGTGAGCAGATTGTATTTAAAGCTTAGTACACTTGACTGCAGAGAAAGAAGAGTCCTGTGGTCAAGGACAGCAGTGAAAGAGACACAGGCCTCAGGACACGGGACAGCCAGCTCCAACCAGCAGTGAGGGGGACAGGATACAACAATACTGACAATAAACTGTAGGCACTGTCATTATTGGAGAGTTATTATGGTTCCAGGGATTCTAAATATACATACGTGCTCCCATAAGATTTTTGTTTTGTTTTTTAATAGTTCTACCACCCAATTCCTACTCATTACGACCCTATAAGACAGAGCAGAACTGCTCCAAAGACTTTTGAGACTGTAGATCTTTACTATGTATTACTTCCCCCAGTAGTTTTAAGGACTCCAGGTGTGGTGCTGTAGGATAAGCTCAGGACTATGAAGGACAAGGTCAGCAGTTCAAGTCTACTAGCTGCTCCTTGGAAACTCTGTACAGGGTCACTATGAGTCAGAATTGACTCTACAGCACTTAGTAACAATGGTTTTAAGGAGTCCTGGTGTGGTGCTGCAGGATAGACACTAGACTGCAGACCCTAAGATTGGTGTTTCAAACAAGCCAGCTGCTCCTCGGAAACCCTGTATAGGATAGCTAAGAGTTGGAATTGACTCAGCGGCACTTAACAACAATGATTTTAAGAAGTCCTGGCATGGCTCTGTAGGATAAGCAAACTGTTAAGGTTGGCAGTGGAAACCTACCAACTGCTCCTGATAAACCTTATACGAGGTCGCTAAGCGATGGAACCAACTTGAGGCACTTAACAACCAGAGCACTAGACTGCTAACCACAAGGCTAGCAGTTCAAACCTATCAGTTGCTCCTTGTAAACCGTATACAGGATCACTGTGAGTCCGAAGCAACTCGACAATACTTAACAACTACAACAATGGTTTTTCGGGAACCTCTGAAACCCCCAGAGTCAAGAGCAGAGGTGCCCCAAAACATGGCCGAATCCATGCAGAGCAACCTCCTCGTCTTACTTATGGTAGGCACAGCCCTCCTTGAACTTACTCCTGGCAACACTGTGGTAAGCCTGGTCCCTTTGTGCTAACTTGTGGTAAGCACCACTCACATCGTGTATTCTGCTTCAGTCATCCATCCAGCAGCCAGCACCTGTCATACACAGCTCCTCTGCTCTTGCCACAGACACTGACAAGGGTGCTGGTCAGACTGGGGTGCTCGCAGGCTCTCAGCTCTGGGCAGCTGCTACACATGATCAGGAAGCAGATGAACCAACTGTGTGGTGGCAGCCAGGGGCCACCGCTGTCATATATCTGGCACGGCACACCCGTACCATCTCTCCAAGTGACCAACCTGTGCTTGGACGTGCACTAAGTCTGGAGCCAGCTGCCAGTGCAGTTTCCAACACTCCTGGCGAGGCCGGCCGTCAGTATCAGTGGCTACAGCTCTGCGTCTTGCCCAGCAGGCTGCCAGAAGGTTTTCATACACTAGCTTTTACAGGGGCTGGTTTGTAACATCAGGTGGTACACGGACTGCCTGTATGTAATAAAGTGTTCACATGATGTCCAAATTGCACAGCACCCTATTCGACAGAACATCTCATGGATGGTAAGTGATGAATGCCTTAAAAACCTTAGTTCTCATCACTGTCTTCCAAGGTAGGGAAAAATAAGATCCAGAGAGGTTAAGAAACTTGACTAACATCATAAAGTCAGCACAGCAGAGATTCAAACTCAAAACTGACTTCAAAGAGTCCAGTGATCTGTCTACAAGATTCTGCTTCCTGGGCTGTATTGCCCTTCTTTGTCCTTTGTCCATGCCATACCTTTTGCTGGTAATCCCACGCTGTTTTAACCCTGACTAAGAGGAAGGCTGAGGCTCAAAACATTGGGATGAGATACAGCTTCTCGTGTGTCAATTGATTTAAATTTCAGTATTAAACTACTACTTTTCAAAATTTCACTTCAGTTTATTGTCACAATTAAGAATTCTTTCTAGAAGCTGGTCTAAATACTTTCTGAAGACAGTCTGGTTTACAAAAATGTCTGTGGAAAAACTTCACATTTTATGTCCTTCATATTCCGAATAAGACATGAAATCATGTCAGTGTGACTTGAGAACAAAGATATTACCAGAGCTTATTACCGACCCTTGAACAGCATGGGGGCTAGGGGTATCAACCCCCCCAAGTCAAAAATCCATGTATAATTTTGACAACTCCCAAATTTTACTAACAGCTTACTGTTGGCCAGAAGCCTTACTGATAACATCATCCCATACTGTGTATGTCACGGACTGAATTCTTATAATACAGTAAGCACTCGAAAAGGTAAGGTTATTAAGAAAATCACAAGTAGAGAAAATGCATTTACAGCAATTCCTTGATACTGTATTTCAGCCGTCTGTTTACAAGATGAATTGTGTTCACGCTGAGTAGGAGGAAGAGGAGGGTTGGGTCTTGATGTCTCATGGGTGGCAGAGGAGGAAGAGGTGGAGGAGATGGAAGGGGAGGCAGGAGAGGCAGGAAAATTCAGTGTAACTTATGGAAGTACATCAGAATTCCTGCATGGATTTTTTGCTTTCTCATTTCTCTCTATGGTACCAATCCTTTGCTTTAGTTTCAGTGCCCATATCATTTGTTGTTGTTGTTAAATGCCATCGAGTTAGTTCCAACTCATAGCAACCCTGTAAAGGGTTTCCAAGGAGCAGCTGTTGGATTTGAATTGATGACCTAGTGGTTTGCAGTCCAGTGCTGATCCTACAGCGCCACACCAGGAGTCCATTGAAGGGTCCAATAAATTCACTGAAAACTACGTGCATAGAAGTAGAATAGTGCAATTCCAACCCCTGTTGTTCAAGGATCAATTGTATGTCGAAGTCACTGATCATACTTCTGCCCCAAGCACATTCAACTAAATAAACAGAGGATGTCTGATTGTTCAATTTGTATTTTGGGCATGATTATATTACAAACATATGTCTCAGAATAACCATGAACTATTTAGAAAACAGAAATACTTATTAAGAAATACATTAGCTAATGTTCTGATTGTAATTTTAATATGAGGGGCCATCTATTTGCTCATTTAAGTTGGCCTTGAGCTTTGTTGACAACAGTTTTTTTCTTTTGAAGCATCCTTTTGGGGAATATGTTGTTATTGTTGCTAAGTTCTGTGGAGTCCATTCCGACTCATAGTGACCCTCCATAGGGCTTCCAAAAAGCAACTGGTGGGTTTGAACCACTGACTTGATGCTATCAGCCCAGTTGCTTATTCTACAGCACCAATATGAGACGGTGTAATTTACATTGAAGTATACATTTCAAATACAAATACTGCCTTCTGAACGGCAGACAACATCAACAAGAAGTAAGGAGACTTCTGGTTTTTAAATTATAGTAAGAAGTATAAGCATTACCCACCAATCACCACCAATCACCTGTCAGTTTGTTGTACTGTGGAGGTTTGTATATTGCTTTTGATGCTGGATGCTATGGCACCAGTATTTGAAATACTAGTACTGTCACCACAGTGGACAGGTTTGAGCAGAACTTCTGAATGTTTGTTGTTGTTGTTGTTAAGTGTCGTGGAGTCGGTTCCGACTCATAGCGACCCTGTACAGGGTTTTCCAAGGCTGTAAATCTTTACGGGAGCAGAAAGCCTCATCTTTCTCCTGTGGAACAGTTGGTAGTTTTGAACTGCTGACCTTGCGGCTCGCAGCCTGATTCGTAACCACTATGCTACCAGAGCTCCTTATTTTGAGCCATTAAAAACCTTACAATTATCAGCAGAACATTATCAGATAGAAGCCCCTCAGGTGAAGGCACTCAAAATATGGGAAAAAGCTGTGTCCTCAAAGTGGAGTCGCATGATGATGCGAATGGAGTGAATAAAGCTTTTGTTACCTTCCTTTGCTGATGGCACACATTCAAAATGAGGAGAAACAGCTCCCATTAATGATCAGAACATAGAATGTACACAGTATAAATATTAGAAAATTGGAAGTTGTCAAAAATGAAATGAAATACATGATGTGAGATTCCCTACTAGGCATTAGTGAACTGAATTAGACTGGCACTGGTCATTATGAATCTGGCAATCATATGGTTTACTACGCTGGAAACGTCAAAATGAAGAGGAATTGTGTCACATTAATTGTCAGAAAGAACACTCCAAGATCCATCTTGAATACAATGCTGCCTGTGTGATCAGATAATATCCATACACCTACAAGGAAGACCAGTTAACACCATTATTATTCAAATTTGTGCACCAAACACTAAAGTCAATGATAGTCTGAAACTGATCAAACATGTAATAAAGATGTACTGATAATAACTGATGCATCCAATGTGAAGTTTAGAAACAGAGGTAAGATGAGTAGTTGGAAAATATGGCCTTGGTGATAGAAATGATGCTGGAGACTGCATGATAGAATTTTGCAAGATCAGTAACTTAGTCATTGCAAATACATTTTAAAATATCGTAACAAGTGACTAAACACATGGACCTCACCAGATGGAATACACAGGAATCATACTGACTACATCTGTGGGAAGAGATGGTGAAAAAGCTCAATATCATCAGATGAAACAAGGCCAGGGATTGATTGCGGAACAGATCATCAACTGTTTATATGCAAGTTCATGTTGAAGCTGCAGAATTAAAACAACTCCATGGGAGCCAGGATAGGACTTTGAACACATCCCACCTGTAGAGATCATCTCACGAAGAGATTTGATGCATTAGACACTAATGAATGAAAGCCAGACCAATTGTGGGATGATAGGAAGAACAGCACACAGGAAGAAAGCAAAGGCCGTTAAAAACATAGGAAATAAAGAAAAAGACAAGAATAGATATCAAAAGAGACTCTACAACTTACTCCTGAGTGTAGAGATGCTAAGGCCACTGGAAGAAATGATGAAGTACAGCAGTTGAACAGAAAATTTCAAAGGGCAGTCTGAGAAGACAAAATATTACAATAAAATGTGCAAAGCCCTGGATGTAGAAAACCAGCAGGGAAGAATACTCTCAGCATTTCTCAAGTTGAAAGAACTTAAGAAAAAAATTCAAACCTCTACTTGAAATACTGAAGGACTCGATAGGAAAAATATTGAATAATGTAGAACACATCAAAAGAAAATAGAAGGAATACATTGTGACTGTCCAAAAAAAAGGTCAATGTTCAAGCATATGATCTGGAACCAATATTACTGAAGGAAGAAGTCCAAGCTGCCCTGAAGACATTGGGGAAAAACAAGGCTCCAGGAATTGACAGAATACATATTGAAATTCTTTCAAGAAACACTGGAGGCAGTCACTCATCTATGCCAAGCAATTTGCAAGACAAGTATTTTGTGAACTGTTTGGAAGAGATCACAATTTGTGCACATTCCAAAGAGAGGTAACCCAACAGAATACAGAAATTATTGGACAATATCATTACTATCACACACAAGTAAAATTTTGCTGAAGATAATTTAAAAATGGCAACAGTCTATCAACAGGGATCTGCCAGAAATCTAAGCTGGATTCTGAAGAGGATGTAGATTGAGGG
>NW_006408678.1:866268-868158 GCF_000296735.1 Chrysochloris asiatica | reverse complement strand
GCTACCAGAACTCCTTTTGGTAAGAATAGTTTCACATTTATTGATACTAATTCAAGTTGCTCATCATCTATAACATACATTATCTAAAATGCTTTTAGATAATGAAAATCAGATATTTAATTGATTCTGAAGTTACAGAAGACGTTAACTATGTTAAAAGGAATAAATCTTAGGCTGTTCTACAGCTAGTTAATGATTTTAAGTCTAATCCTCCCAACTTAAGGACAATGTCTTCAATTTTTTTGTTCAGTGATTAGCATAGTACTTGGCACACTGCACTTGACAAAATCCTGATACTTGCCAATTTTACTTACTTAGAGTTTGTTGTCCATTCCACCATTTAAAGGAAACATTTTGTCCCTCTTACATAAAACGTGGCATCAGGATTGGTGGAAGACTCATTAACAACCTGTGATGTGCAGATGATACAATCTTGCTTGCTGAAAATGAAGGCGACTTACTGATGAAGATCAAAGACCACAGCCTTTAGTATGGGTTACACCTCAACGTAAAGAAAACAAAAATCTTCACCATTGGACCAATAAATAACATCAAGATAAACAGAGAAAGACTTTAGTTGCCAAAGACTGTAGTCTTTCCTCAGATCAACCTCATCAACACTCATGGAAGCAGCAAGTCTAGAAATCAAACGACTTTGCATTACGCAAATCTGTTGCACAAGACCTCTTTAATGTGATGAAGAGCAAAGATGTCAGTTTGAGGACTAAGGCAGACCTGACCCAAGCCATGCATTCCCAATAATCTCATATGCATGCTATAGTTGGACAGTGAATAAGGAAGATCATAAAACTGATGTATTTGAGTTATAGTGTTGGAGGAGAATATCAAACATACCATGAACTGCCAAAAGAACAAACCAATCTGTTAGAAGAAGTATAGCCACAATGATCCCTGGAAGCCAAGATGGCCAGACTTCATCTCTAATACTTTGGATGTATTGTGAGAAGAGTCCAGTCCCTGGAGAAGGATATTACGTTTGGTAAAATGGAGGGTTGGAGAAAAAGAGGAAGATGCCCAGCAAGATGGACTGGCAAAGTGGCCACAGCGATGGGCTCAAACACAGGACTAGGCAGTGTTTCATTCTGTCGTGCAGAGGATCGCTATGAGTCAGTACCAACTGTACGGCACCTATCAACAACATGAAAACACTTTACACAGCCAGAGTGGCAAGATTTTCTATAACCAAACTTACACAGATGGCTTTCTTGTGGTATTTGGTGCTACTAAATTTTAGTGCAGTCCTGATGTGGCACTGTAGAATAAGCACTGGACCACTAGGTCAGTTTGAACCACAAGGTTGGTGGTTCAAACCCACCAACCACTCCTTGAATACCCTACACAGAGCTGCTATGAGTCAGAACCTACTCATTGGCACTTAACAACAAATAATAACAAGAATTTTAGTAGAGTTTTTCATTATCTAATTCATGCATAAAACAATCAGTGCCAAAAAAAAATCAAATTTTCCTTTAGAAATGGTTTTAATTCTTTGTTTACTAACTATAATAACAAATGCATTGTTGGAATTCAATAGGCAT
The DNA here is from genome assembly GCF_000296735.1 of Chrysochloris asiatica. Taxonomy (NCBI): domain Eukaryota; kingdom Metazoa; phylum Chordata; class Mammalia; order Afrosoricida; family Chrysochloridae; genus Chrysochloris; species Chrysochloris asiatica. The sequence goes on along the minus strand of NW_006408678.1, from coordinate 866,599 downwards.
TTATGGCTATTGTTTTATTAATTATATTAATACCTTTATTAGCAAATAGTAATGTACTCCATGTTACCTATAATCATAATAAAACAGAAAACCGTAATCGTAAATTACAAGGTTCTTCTTGTTTTCTAACCAAGTGAGTGAAACAGTAGATTATAAAAATAATGAAACTTGACAAGTAATAGACTTACTCAGGTTTGAGATCACTCATGAGTAGAGTTCTCTTGTCCCCCCTTTAATTTGTTTAGGGGCATCTTTTTGCCTCATGTAGGACATCTCATCTAAATTTTATGATTTTGTCTTTTCACAAACAAAGGAAGCAGATTCTGGTAGC
>NW_006408678.1:864041-866168 GCF_000296735.1 Chrysochloris asiatica | reverse complement strand
ACTCCCGTAAAGATTTACACCCTCGGAAACCCTGTACAGGGTTGCTATGGGTCGGAACCGACTCGACGGCACTTAACAACAACAACAACAACAATACAAAAGGGAACTAGTAGAAGCTTTAAATTCAATAGAGAAATGAACCAAGATGTACTGCCAGTCCTTCTTTGCTCAAGAGATTGCCAGCCTGCTGATGTGACTGATAATTATCTTGTACCTTCTGAGGTTTATGCTACTGTGAAGGTATTCTGCCTTGGAAAAGACTGTAGGGAGGAAAGCAAATGAAGGAATAAGAGACAGAAAGCCCTGAAGAAGATATTAAAATTCCCTCCATACATCTTAAGAAGGAAGGTCATCAGGGTCCATTGCAGCTTAGATCGCATAAGTTAGCAGACTGTGGGTGGTGAATGGCGCATCAGAATAAGTAAGATGCTCAGACAGAAGAAGTGGCTGCTCACAGAGAAAGAACCCAATCGTCCTCAAGTTTGTAAAAGAAAGTAGACTCTGGTTATAGAGGTCAATGTTGTGGACTCAATGGACTCCTCTGTGACATGGAGGAAAAATATGTTCTAAAGCCAACAACTGTACCTTCACCACAACTCATCATCTCATAAATGCTCACTGATGGCACAAAGGAATATGGGCAAGATGGTTAGCTTGGTGCCAACCCATTCTTATTGCTAAAAAGCAACAACAAAAAGCCCTCAAGTTTGCAACGTGACTGGTGGTTCACCCAAGTACGAATGCCTTTCAGCATGGTATTCTGGTCTTGATGTGTTCTAACTGCTGTGATTGCTCTTGGGCGAGACTTTGAGTATAAACCATTACATTCACTGACTGTGGCTCAGGCCCCTTAACTTCACTCCACAAAGCCACATCGGCTAGGCGCCTTCCTTTCAAATTGCAAGACATGTAATAAGCACCCCAAGCAATGTAATTTGTGACATTTAAGTAGATTTTTTTAAAATTAAAAACCTTTTTTAATGGAGTTCATTTTGTGCCAAGGGCAAAATGAGAAATGAACCCAACCACTGTTAAGTCCCAAACAGAATTTCAAACTCAAGTTGACTTTGTACTTTATGCTTGAAATAAGAGACAATCAGTCAACTAAGGGGCCAATTTTTTAAGCTTCTTTTTAGGCAAAACTTCAGACACAGAAGTAAACAGAATAATAGAAACTAACCCCATGTCACTCTCATGGACCATCACTTTGGCTCATCAGTTAACAACTCTTACCTGCACTTGACCGACTGCAAGGTTGGTGGTTCAAACTCACTAGCCACTCCTCAGAAATCCTATAAGGGTCATTCTGGGTCAGAACCAACTCTATGGCACTCAACAACAACCCTTTACCTAATACATAAGCCCTGTGGGGGCCATGTCTGACTTTCTCTGGTTTCACAAATGGGAAGGAGAATCAAACTCAAAATCAGCTCAAGGCCAATTCCTATGAAGTGGAGGTCAGACATGTTTCCACCCTACAGCCTTCTTTCCCCCATTCTGACACCAGCCAGCCCTCCTACAGCACTCTCTGCTTCACATCTGAGTTCGAAAATCCATTGCCATGGCCACACAGAACTCATGACAATATTCACTATTATGGGGTGTGGTAGGGACGTGAACAGGGAACAATTCAGGATTAGAAACAACTCAGGACGCAGCCGTTCTCCCAACAGGAATGCTTCTTGTCTACCACACTGCAGACACGTCTCACACTTGTTTTCAGCATCTCAGTGTTGTGGTCACTTGGCCTCTACCCTGTTTGAGCACGTGTTACAAAGTTCTTCTAGCCAGTCTGTGAATGCCCAAAGGGCACACTCTGAAAGCCAGTCTACTGCCCGTGGGCACTCAGCTTTACTCAGTCCATGTCGCTGTTTCTCTAGGTAGGGCTCTCACGTGTCACTCATGCTCTTCCATCTGGATGGTCTAGGATCATCCCTCCTGCTTCTGAGGTAGCTCCTTTTAAGCCTATCTAGAGGGCAAAACTAACCAATCCCAGCCTTAGAGTCCTATATGCCTTATTTGCATGGTCCTACCCAATCTGGTAGCATAGTGGTTACGAATCGGGCTGCGAACCTTAAGGTCAGCGGTTTGAAAATACCAGCCGCTCCGTGGGAGAAAGATGAGGCT
>NW_006408678.1:860581-863941 GCF_000296735.1 Chrysochloris asiatica | reverse complement strand
CGCTATGGGTCGGAACCGACTCGACGGCACTTAACAACAACAACAACCCAATCACTTGGTGGGAATTCAGAAGACGTTGGACACAAAAGCCGTATTAAGTAAATTCAAGGCACACCTAGATATCAGATGCTATTTCTTCTCTAAACATCTCAGTGAAACGTTACAATTTTGATGGACTATCATTAGATTTTGTGGGGCTTTATGTTTTATTATTCATTACCTTTTATTGTGAATATCAATGTCAGTGAAAGAGGAAATTGATTTTTACAGAGAGCAAGAATAAGATTTAAATGTTTTAGTTTTGAAATTTCTGGAGTTACTGAAAAACAGCTGTAAATGTTTCTCCTCCTTCTAACAAAGGAGGAGACAAAGCTGCCAAGACATAATCATTCAGTTTAACAAATACTAACTGAGCACTAGAAATAGGAAGTTGCTATGAGTTGGAATCGACGCCACAACAGAATGGGGTTAGGTGCTGGAGATGCAAACATAAATGAAACAGAGAACTGTCTCAAGAATGGTGAGACAGGCACACAATCAGATAGTGTACATGTAATATGGGAAAGCCTAGCATAATGGAATTCACCAGAGTACTATGGAGACAGAGAACAACAGCATTTAACCAAATCAGATATTCAAGAGAAGCTTCCAGAGAGAGATGACATAAGAGTAAGAACGAAAACACTGCTGGTAAATGATTATTACTATCTCATTAATGTTGTTTAGTGCCATCGAGCATAACAACCCTGTTTAGGGTTTCCGAAGAGCAGCTCACAGGTTTCAGCAGCCAATGCTTGTGGTTTGCAGTCCAATGCTGATCCTACAGCGCCACACCAGAAGTCCATTCTACATCATTGTAGTAAATAAGTCTGAAATCAAGTTTTCTTAAAACAGATTTCTGTATTTAGCTGGTTGGGGAACTAGGTGAGGAAGACTTTTCAAAGATTATTAGTCTGAGAAGAAAGTGCAACCTGAAGCATTAAGAAAAACAATCACTTTATCACATCCTGTGAGAAATTCCAAATGCAGAAAGGCATAGTCTCTCTCAAAGATGTAGCAATATAGATAGAGAGAAACTAAACATGCATTAGAAACCTTACTATATAATATTCCATCAAAATTTAGAGTCTAGAAATGGGAAGAGCGGTGTGAACAGAAATATTTTAGTAAGAGCTAGAACTTAAACCAAAGTTTTGAATATAAATTTAACACGGATCAAAAACGGTGGCAACCAAGTAAACAACATTAAAAGGTGACTTCTGTGTGACTAAACAGCACTGCCTTTATTCTGTCCATCTTTGGGGCAGGGCAGGGGGAGGTCAAGATCTTTAATTCAAGCTTTAGTTTCCACAGTGCTGTGTGTGTGTGTTAACTGATCTGAGAATACACTGTCTGATTCTAATCTGTTTACTGTAATAATGTACAATGTCAGGCTATATAGCCATAGATCTACTCTGGCAGATACCTAATTTTAGAGTAAAAACTAAAACACATAGAAAAATGAAAATCATCAAAGATGCAAAAAAATTGGAAACAATACTATGAGTTGAAAACAAAATGTTTTCCTACTGGCATTCAGAAGTCAATGAGTTACTGTAATACACAGAAACGATAGAGCTGCTGACATTTATATAACACCTACTGCAAGGTGAGCTTTATACTTTTCATTCTCAAAGTTGACTATGCTCCCTATTTTACACAGGGGGTAACTGAGACAGAGAAATCAATAATTTTTCTTTCATCAACTCTAGTTTTCAACCTTTACCGCTGAGAATTTAGGACAGAAGTTTAAAAAATGACATGTGGGTATATTGTGAATATAGGTTTAAATATACATTTTAGATCAATTCAGAAAAAATTACTTGTATTCTCTACTGGATTAAGTGAAATGATTCATGATGGTATGTTAGCACAGAATCATAAACACAAATGTCAAATCAGTCCAGGGGGTTAAGAGGCAGAGCTGCAACTAGGAACATGCTTTAGAAATGCCCTGTTTATCAAGAGACCAAAGAATGTTATTGCTGTTTTGTGCCCTTAAGTTGTTTCCATTCATAGCGACCCTGTATTGGGCTTCTAAGGAGCAGCTGGTGAGTTCGAACCGCCAACCTTGCAGTTTAAACCAACCTGTGGTCCACTGCTTATCCTACAGTGCCACCAACAGTCTCTGTATATTTGCCAAGGGAAGTGAGGGCTGCATCATTTTCATAATATTTACACACATGGTGAACATAGTCAAACATAAATTGTAATAAATAACCATATCATATACAGAAATAAAAGTAGTCATTAATAACATATTTGAAATAATTTTTGTCCCTGTTAATCAGTAGAGAAATATTGCTCCCCAGGTAGAGTTAGCAGTTTTCTCTTTCAAGCTCTGAAAGCACTCAATACAGAATCCTACCCAGCCCTTATATTATATTTCATTTTAATATAATCATTTGCTCTTTCCCCTAGATAATTAGTCCTTGAGCATAGGACTGAATTTATTCATCCTGGAGCTTAAACTCCATTCCCACATCTAGAAGAATGGTTTATTAAATTAATGAATGATTTGATAAGATGCCTTTTCATAAAATCTAAGCATAATGCATTATCTTCAAGTTAAAATTTTCAAATAAATTGTAGCAGTCTTCATTATTTTAAGGATAATTTCTCATTTCACTTATTTGGTATTTAAAGCCTTTCTACATTACAGCCCTAATCTGCCTTTTCATCCTTACCTCCTCTATTTGGTCTTCTTAAATCCTGTGTGTGAATTACTTTGTCTTTCTGGCACAAGTTCTATGCCTTCTCATCTCAGTGCTTTTTAAACTCAATAACCTCTGAAATTTTTAAGATTCTGTGTCCTGGTGTGGTATATAAGCTGTAAATAAGCACTGGAGTGGTAACTGAAAGGTTAGCAGTACAAACCCACCAGCTGTTCTCGGAAAGCCTACATAGGTCGTTATGAGTCCGCACATTGACCACCATTCATCTGTCAGTTTGTCCTACTATAATGGATTGCATGTTGCTATAATGCTAGAGCTATGACAAACTATGGACAATACTGTGGAGAATAAGGATTCTGGAATACTTAATTGTGCTCATGAGGAACGTGCATTTAGACTAAGAGGCAATCACTGAACAGAGCAAAGGAACACTGAATGGTTTAAAATCAGGCAAAGTGTGGACTTTTATAAAGGGTTGTATTCTTTCACCATACTTATTCAATCTGTATGCTGAGCAAATAATCCAAGAAACTGGATTATATGAAGAAGAATGTGGCATCAGGATTGGAGGAAGACTCATTAACAACCTGAGATATGCAGATAATACAACCTTGCGTCCTAAAAGTAGAGGACTTAAAATACTTAT
>NW_006408678.1:856778-858776 GCF_000296735.1 Chrysochloris asiatica | reverse complement strand
TTTTTCTTCATATAACCCAGCTTCTCAGATTACTACAAAAGTATAATAATACAAACACTGACAGCTAACTTCACAAAAAATTTTAACAGTAATTAAAGGAAAAAAGTTACAGAGCAGCACAAAAATTCTCAACTTTCATTAGGAAAACTGAAAGAGCTCAGTCATGTATTAGAAGTTTATGTATGCTGCTTTAACACTTACAGACAAATACAAAAAGAAACAGCTAAAATATTTCAAACTGAAATACAATTGGAAAGGTAGACTCTTTAATGTTTATAAAGTTTGTATATGTATTATATTGATCACACATTTTGAAAGTTAAGGCAATAGTCTTAAGTTTTTTTAAAACGTCTTTTACAAGAAGGCAAGTCAAGCAAATGTATTCAATTTTACTCTCTCCTGAAACTCTACTGAAATAAAGAAAAAGCAAGAAACTGTACCTGAAAAAAGAGAGAAAAATGTAGAGAAACATAGACTGAGAAAGAAAAGACACTTAATCCAAGAATTCCAGAAAACAAGTATGATTCTAGAATAGTAAGAGAGAAACTAGAAAAACAATCAAAGAAATAATCTAAGAAATTTTCCTTGAACTGAAAAACATGAGTTTTTAGATGGAGAAGGTCAATGTCCAGCCAAAAGAGGCAAATTATATCCAAGCCTGGATATGTGAAAATGAAATTTAAGAATAACAGGGACAAAAAGAAGAGATCCTGCAAGCTCAGCGCAAGATAGAATAAGTTATGTACAATGGGATCAGGAGTCAAAATGGTGTCAGACTATTCGTCTCAGTGGTAACCCAAGAAGTTAAAGGCGATAAAGCAATGCCTTTAAAATCCTACAGGAAACTGGATATTATGTCCAATCTACTAATTAACTGAGAGGGCAGCATAAAGCATTGTACAGCATACAAAAGATCAAAAAGTTTACTTTCCATATACTCGCCAGGAATCTACTGGAAGATATACAAGAGGTCTTCAGAAAGTCTGTGGAGAAACAGAATGAAAAGACTATGGAATTACTCCACAAACTTTCTGATGCCCTCTTATATTTACAGAAAATAAGAGAACCAAAAAATGGAAGATGTAGATGTCAGGAAACAGGGAAACACACATTTAAAAAAGAGAGAGACACATAAAAACTCCTCAGGATTATGGTAAAGAGAGAGCCCGAGATGACAATTACGTAGAAGGCCTACAGGGAAACGACTCCAGGAGGGGTCCAGTTAAAAAGCTCCACAAGAGTGGCCTGTTGTGGGTCCACATACTGAGAGGCAAGCTGGACAACTGGAGGTGAGTTTGGGGTGAGTTAGTGACACATAAGTAGAAAAGTAAGTACAAAAGAAAATAAGGCAACTACAGATGCCAGGAAAAACAAAACTAGGCACCATTCATGGCTTCTCTTGCTTAATGTAATCAGAATAGGAAGGTGGTCACAATTAAGACACAGTTCTACTGGGAGAATGAGAGGATTATGTGGTGGTATTGAGGGTATATACAATGAAGCTAAATTCTTGTATTTCATTATTAATAGCTTGTTGCTGGTGGTGGTGTTAAGTTCTGTTAAGGCGGTTCCAACTCATTGTGGCCCTGTATAAGGTTTCCAAAGAGCTGCTGGTGGGTTTGAATTACTGACCTTATGGTTAGTAGCCAAGTGCTTATCCTATATAATTTTTAAAAGCAAAAGTACATTATTTATGCACATGGAACTCAAAATGTATATATTATTTAGATATATTGCTATGATACAGAACTGACTTGATGGCACTTAACAACAACAATAGCAAATACTATAAGAAACAGTAAAAAACGTTGCGTGTAGGGAGTACAAAATGGGGGATGGTACTTGAGAAGGGCTGTTTTTCTTGACAAGCCTTATAAAAACCAATGACTCTCTCAACTATGGACTATATAACTTAGGTGCTGGTAGTGTGCCATGGAGTCGGTTCCAACTCATAGCAACCCTGGTACAGGGTTTTTCTAGGCTGTAAATCTTTACAGG
>NW_006408678.1:842386-855808 GCF_000296735.1 Chrysochloris asiatica | reverse complement strand
GTTCAAAATCACCAGCTGCTCTTTGGAAACCCTATACGAGGATGCTATCAGTCAGTACTGACTCAACATCATTTAACAATAACAATATACTTTGCTAAGCATGATGTTTTTCACTGAAATGGTCCCACCTAACAACGTGTTCTAAGTACATGAGACAAAGTCTTGCCATTCTCGCTTCTAAGGAGAATTCTGAATGTACTTCAAAGGCAAATTTATTTAATCTTCTGGTAGTCCATGGCATATTCAATATTTTTAACCTACACCATAATTCAAATGCATTAATTCTTCTCCTATCTTCTGTATTCATTGCCCAGCTTTCATATATATATGAGGCAATTGAAAACATCTTGACTTGGATCAGACAACACTTCAGTCCTCAAAATAACATTTTCATCACTTTCAAGGTGTTTTTTGCAGTAGATTTGTCCAAGGCACTATTGTCACTTGATTTCTTGACTGCTGCTTCCATGAGTGTTGACTGTGAAACCAGGCAAAATGAAACCCTTGACAATGTCAATTCTTCTCCATTTATCATGCTATTGTTTATTGGTCCAGTTGTGCAGATTTTTGTTTTCTTTACAATGAGTTGTAATCCATCCTAAAGGTTGTAGTTTTTTATCTTCATCAAGTACTTGCAATCCTCTTCGACTTCAGCAAGCAAGTTGTGCCACCTGCATATCACAGATTGTTAATGGAATCTTCCGCCAATCCTGATGCCACACTTTTCATATAATCCAGCTTCAAAGATTATTTGTTCAGCATATTGATGAATAAGCATGGCTACAAGGATGCAACTCGGACACACACCTTTCCTGATTTTAAACACGCCATACTTCCTGATTGCTTTTGAACAACTGCCTCTTGTTCTGTGTACAAATTTAACATGAGCACAATTAAGTGTTCTAGAATTCCTATTCTTTGCAATGTTATCCATAGTTTGTTATGACTCACACAGTCGAATGACTTTACATCAATAAACACAAGTAAGCATCTTTCTGGTATTCTCTGCTTTCACTCAAGAGCCATCTGACATCAGCAATGATATCTCTGTTCCACGTCCTCTCCTAATTCTGTCAAAATGGCAGTTTGGCATCCTTAAGTGACTCAAAAAATTTTTTTATAAAGGAAACAAAGGTAAATTGCTACAATCTGATGAACATGACCTATACTCAGAGCGGTAGTTACTCTAAATACCAACAGAGAAGGAAAGAGTTTTCAAATCAAGTATCAATGCTATCCGCTCTGTACACAGGGTAGATAGGGGCGGGCAACTTGGACATTGGCTACCAAAAATGAGGGGGCAATAAAGGCACAAAGTGACTGGTTTACAAGGTTTCAAAACAGAGTTTAGTTTAAGAGTATGGGGGAAAGAAAGAGTCCCCACTGAATAGCTGTCATCTTGTCTAGATGGGTCTGGTGAAAAGAGATGGGGATAAGATTCGTATGATTCAGTAGTGAATAATTGTTATCATGACTAATTGCGACTGTCACAATTATGAAGGTAGAAGTTTTGTAACAAAAACAGGGGAGTGGTTAATCTTACAGTTTACAGTCCAAAAACAGAGGACCCTAGGATCATCAAGGGAGAAGTGCACAAGCAGATTGCAGGACCTTATCCAGAGAAGCAGCGATGCCAGAGATGGAGGCAGAGTTGGGGACATGGAGAGGGGGAGAGGATGAGGACTCTAGATTCATGGGAAGAGAGGGACTAAGAGCTGGTGGCTAAGAGGCAGACTTGCAGAATGTACCCTTTGGAGATGTAAATTACTATATATGCCTTTGTTGTTGTTGCTGTTGTTATGTGCTGTGGAGTCGGTTCCAACTCATAGTGACCCTGTACAGGGTTTCCGAGGCTGTAAATCTTTACAAGAACAGACAGCCTCATCTTTCTCCCGCAAAACAGCTGGTAGTTTAGAACCGCTGACACTGAGGTTAGCAGCCCAATTTGTAACCACTATGCTACCAGAGCTCCTTATATATGCCTTAGTGTTGTTGTGTTTTTTTTCTTAAAAAAAAAAAAAAAGCTAAAGTGGATAGAGAGAAATACTTTTAAGAGATGGTATATATGAAGGGGATTATAATCATTGCAATGAAACACGTATATGATTTGTTGAATGCAAAAATGATGATCTGCCCTGTAAATTTTCACTCAATCCACAATGAAAACCTTAAAAAAAAAAAAGTATACTGTACAAACATTTCCAAACTTAAAATTAATGTCTATTTAATTAATGAATAAAATGACAAACTGTAAGCAGTGAGACTGTTAGCAATTTAGTAATTTTTCTTGACAAATACGCAACTTGAAAAATAACCTCTTTCATTGAAAAAAATGTCTCCCATTTTCAGACTTGAGCACTTCACATGTGAATGAGGCAAGAGGACTTTTGTAGAAGCAGAGCTGACTGAATAACCCTGAAAATAAAATCACTCCTGCTTACTTTAAAAAAAAAAAGCAAAACAGAAGCCTAAATGGACAAGGTCAGGGCCGTATGGTGGACAGGGTCAGGCTTCCCAATGAAATTCTCCTAGTACAGCCCTTGCTGCTCTCAAAGCACAAGCAGGTCATGATGGGAAAACAAATGGTCAATGCAACTTTCCTTGTGGTTTTCCAATTTTCTTACAACTTTTTCTTATTGAGCTCCAGTGCTCATCCTGTGTCCTTTCAGAAAATCTACCAAAGTGACCCTTCAGGAATCCCCAAAATCAGTTGCTATAGCCTTCTGAGGTGACGTCTCTGCCATAATTTAAGTGACCCCTTAGAAATCACTGTTTGGATTTTTTTTTTTTTTTTTTTTGAAGGAACCCTACTAAGACTAAGACAGTATATTACAGATTGCAGAGACATGTTTCAACATGTTTTGTTTAGAATCAACCCATGCATATATAAACTGGAACCCTATTGCACCACTGTTTGACTTACCTTCGTATATTAACATCTCTCATATGGTTACTGAAAGAATTAAGCTAAACAATGTAGCCTGTAAAGCACACTGCATTATGAAATTAATAATTAAATGAAACTCCTTCCTGTGGAGTTGATTCAGACTCCTGGCGATCCCAGGAGCCTTGGTGGCACAATGGGTAAATCACTGAGGCGTTAACTCCAAGACTCGGTTCTGATTCATAGCAACCCTATATAGAGTTTTGGAGGCTTTTTAAAAAAAATCTTTGCAGGAGTAGAAAGCCTCACCTTTTCCCCATGGAGTGACCAGCAGGCTTGAACCACAGACCTTGGGTTTGCAGTCTGGTGCTTACCCTATGGAGCCATCACACTCCTTATTAGATTACATTAAAACTTGTGTGAGCTTTTTTTATAACACAAATCAATACAAACATATCCCGTTGATTTCTGGAATGTTAAAATATACCATGTGCCTTTAGATTTACAGTTATACTCTGGAATCTTGGTATGGTGCTATTGGATAAGCACTGGACTGCAAACTGCAAAATCAGCAGTTTAAACCCACTAGCCCCTCCTCAGAAACTCTATACACGGTAGCTCTGAGTCAAAACTGAGTCGAAGGCACTTAACAATGACAACAACTCCTTTAGCAATCTAAGCATAAAAGGTATTTCCAGAGGTTTTTAACTCTTACCTGTAGTACAGCAGCAAATAAGAACACAACTATGAAGATTACAGTCAAAGAAGTATGACCACTTTTCATCAAATGAATAGTGTAGAGGAAAATTAAATGTCCAGGAATTACTAAAAGCAGTAGAACTTGGGCAGACTTATTATTCACTCCTGTAATGTAAAATACAAAAGCCATTAGAACAAAATCATATTTTGGTTAATGATAAATCAGTTATTAACGTCTGAGGGTAATATTCGAATTACAGTGGCGTCAAGTCGGTTCTGACTCATAGTGATCCTGTACAGTGTTCCCAAGGAGTAGATGGTGTGTTTGAACCACCAACCTTGAGGCTAACAGTCCAGGGCTTATCCTACAGCACCACACCAGGACTCCACTACATAGCATCACATAAAATGTAGCTGTTAGAAATACATTTCCCAATATACCTCCTATAATTAAATGAAAGGTAATTGATAAATACTTGCTATGAAGGCCATTGGTCAAGATTTTTATATCCATCCTCAAAACAGAGGAAAGACAGAAGAAAGAACATAAAATTCTTAAGGTATAGTAATGCTTTAACTGCATTTATTCCTTTAGAATTCTATTGCTGATATAATAAGACTCTGGGATCTTAATTCAAAAATCAGTAATCACATTTATTTTCATCAAGAAAAAAAGTGACAATAATTTTGAGCTTTAGATATTGTGGTCTTTGTTTTTGGAAACTATATGCCTGCCTGGTAAAAGCAGCAATACAGTGTTACTGATAACACTGCTTGGGACTGAACGCCTATAATTATAAAGATCTCCAAGATTAATATATAAAAGGCAGTACATCTGTCTCCCTAAATTACCTAGCAATGCTTTCTTGTGTGCATAAGTTTCCTCTCTCCTGATCCATAAACAAGTACCTCAGAGAGAGGGATAAAAGTGAAAAACAATACAAATTTTTCAGCAACTGCCGAATTACTACAAATGACTTTTTCTTCACTGAGATCAGCTCTCAAAAAAACTACAATACACCCCCCAGACCCCACAAAAAAATAGGTATTCAACAAATGCTGCCTACTTACACTCTCAGATAGTAATAGTTTTCAGTGCAAACTGTGTAAAAGTTTATAAGCACATACCTGGACCAAAAAATGTTCTAAATGGGTAGTGACAACCTTTGGGTTCATCAGGCAATTCTCCTGGAATGCTGTGTAAATGGAGGTATGTAGATATCCTGCTAGCCTGAATGGCTACCAAATTACCACCAATACCTGTAACATAAAGAAAGACTAAGTATTTAGTTCTCATATTTGAAACAATCCTGGTATGGCGCTATGGTCTAATGCGTCAGACTGCAAAGTTGTTTGAACTGCAAGGTTGGTGGTTCAAGCTCACCAGCTCTCCTTGGAAACCCTATACAGGGTCGCTCTGGGTCGGAACTGACTCGACAACACTTAACAACAACAACAGCATATACATTCACTTTAAAGCAAGTTTCTTCTGAAATGTTGATTTATTTAATGCTGAAGTAGATATTCCAAAGATATTATATAATCACTGTTCTGAAAGACTCAAAAAATATTTTTTCAAACCTGATTCACACTATCTAGTCTAGAAACAGATCAAACCAATCAATTTAAAAAAATTATTACTACATTTCTGGCAAGATGGTAGACTAGGCACACGCACTACATGGATTCTCTACAACACAGATACGAGAGACAAGATAAAACAGATACAGATAAAAATTCTGGCTCCCTGACCTTCAGAAGAAAGGTTAGAGCAGTGATGGAGTGCTTGTTGGGTCGAGCCAAACAGAGACAGCAAGAGAAGAAGACTGGGGACTGGCTGCCCAGATGCAACTCGACCATCTTGTGAGCAGCTTTGGCAGTGGATAGAGGCCTGGCAGAGCAGATTCATGAGGGCAATGGAAAAGAGGTGATTTCTCCTTTGTTTTCTCACGCTCCCCTGGTGACCACAAGTATAGCGAGGTTCCAGTATTTAACCAGCCACACTGCTGCTGGCTTCTCTGTGAGGTGGTCCTAACAGACACTGAAACCAACTCCATCAAGGGCCCCCATGAATTACTTCCAAATTGAGTGCCCTGAACACTGATAACACAGAGGCCAATAGGAACACCATCTAGTGCCAGGAACTCTGCTGTCATATCCCTTCCACAACCACCTCCTGAACACTTTGATTTCTCCCCTCCGGGTCCAACAACTGCACTGTTTGTTTTTTACAAATACAACAACCCACAATGTCCCAGAAAAAACATACAATTTTAGCTCACATGAAGAAACAAGAGAGAAAAGCTTTTAACAAGTGACCACGATGCAGAGCCAGAAGATGTTTCCGAGGAAGAAAAGGTAATAGAACTTATTGAAAAAAATTCAAAAGAATGATAATTAGGTACCTTCAAGGGATCAATAGAAAGACTGAGGAAAGTAAGGAGAACACAACAAAAGCTTTAGAAGAATTCAGGAAAACACTATAAGGACAAACAGATAAAATAAATGTAAATTTTGAAACAATACAAAACCTGCAATTAGAAATCCAAAAGATTAACACTAAGATCTCAGAAATGGGTAATACAATGAAAAGACAAAGGAATAGATGTAAAGCAATGGAAGCCCAAACTAGTGAGCATGAAGATGAATCTCTCAATACTAGTATGCTAGAAGAACCATCAGAAAAAAGGAAAATCTGAAAAAAGCCTGAGAGTTATGTGGGAGACCATGTAGACAAACAACTTACAGGTGAAAACCCACAGCCAAAATGAACTCAGCATAGAAAATTATGTGGGACTAAGAATCCCACACAAAAACTCACACACACAGGAAAATTACACAAAAACTCACACACACAGGAAAATTACAATCAATTTCATACCTATTGATAATTACACTGATTACACATGGATTAAAAGTACCAGTCAAGAGACATAAAGAGCGGAACAGATAAGAAAATAGGATCATTTAATGTGCTGTCTACAAGAGGCATATCAAAAAGATGGAGATAGTCTAAATGCTCATCAACAGAAGAATAGTTAAACTTCAGTACATATATAAAACGAGTATTACCAAACGTCAAAGGAAATGATGAATCTGTGAAACACCTCACAACATGGTTAAACCTGGATGACATGATGTTAAGTGAAACTGTTGTTGTTGTTAAGTGCCTTCTAGTCATTTCTGACTCATACTGACCCTGTATAGGGTTTCTAGGGAGTGGCTGGTGAGCTTGAACCACTGACCTTGCGATTCAAACTGACATTGCAGTCCAGTGCATTATCCCACCATTATCCAGTGCATTGTTCCAAGACAGCCACAGCACTCTTGGAAACCCTATGGGGTAGTTCTTCTCTGCTCTATTGGGTCACTGAGTTGGTGCTGACATGATGGCAATGGTTCTGGTTTTTCATTTGGATACGCTGCAGGGAACTATGTTGTTGTTGTTAGGTGCCATCGAGTCGGTACTGACCCATAGCGACCTTATGCACAGCAGAACGAAACAGTGCCCGATCCTGGGCCAACCTCACTACTGTTGCCACGCTTGAGTCTATTGATGCTGCCACTTGGCCAATCCATCTCGTGGGAACTATAACCTACCATAAAACCTGAATCCAGTTCGAGTATTCAAATTGATTCAGTTGTTGTCCACAGTAATGATCTATCAGAAGAACAGGGCTGCATATTTCTCAATCTCTAATATCCTTTTATACGCAAAACCCACTGTTCAATTAAAAAAAAAATAGCAAAAACCAGTAGAAAGCAGTCAAGAACACACACCCGTATGTCAGCTGTGGGTTTTTGGCAAATGCCTTTTACATGTTAAGGAGGTTCCCTACTATTTGTGGTTTGCTGAGTGTCTGAACTGCTGACCTTGCAGTTGAGTATTTATCCCTATAGTCCACACCAAAACGCCACTGTAAACCATATGATTTTCTAATTCAAAACAGGTAATACCAGTCCATTTCAGCTCACTAATGCTAGGATATTGATTTTTATGTATTTCATTTAATTTTTGACAATTCCCAATTTTCCTAGTTCATATTTCATGCATTCCATATTCCAATAGGAGCCCTGGTGTGGCACTGTGGGTTAATGCGCCAGACTGCAAAGCCGTTTGAACTGCAAGGTTGGCGGTTCAAGCTCACCAGCTGCTCCTTGGAAACCCTATACAGGGTCGCTATGGGTCGGAATTGACTCGACAGCACTTGGCAACAACAACAAATATTCCAATAAGGAGCTGTGGTAGCACAGTGGTTATGAGTCAGTCTGCCAGCCTTCAGGTCAGCAGTTCAAAACTACCAGCCATTCAGCGAGAGAAAGATGTGTAAAATCTACCAACTTTTCAGTTTGAAATTGATCAAACATGCCATTCAGATGCATTGATAATTACTGTTGATTGAAACGTGAAAGTTGGAAATGAAGATGGATCAAGAGTTGGAAAATACGTCCTTGGTGTTAGAAATGAAGGCGGGGATAGCATGAGAGAATTTTGTAAGACCAACAACTTCTTCATTGCAAAGATCTTCTCTTCAACAACATAAACAGACATTTGACACATGGACCTCACCATGTGGAATACACAGGAATCAAACTGACTACATCTGTGGAAAGAAATGTTGGAGAGGCTCAAAATCATCATGCAGAACAATAAGGCCAAGGGCCAGCTGTGGAATGGATAACCAATTGCTCATGTGTCAGCTGAAGAAAGCCAAATACAATCTTGAGTATATCCTACCTGACTCTAGAGACCATCTCAAGACCAGATTTGATGCATTAGGCACTAATGACCGAAGATGAGAGGATTTGTGGGATGACATCAAGAGTACATACACGAAGAAAGCAAAAGGTCATTAAAAAGACAGAAATGAAAGAAAAGGCCAAAGTGAATAAGTGAAAAGCCCCTAACACTTTCTCTTTAATGCAGAGTAGCTAAAGAGAATGGGAGCAATGATGAGGTAAAAGAGCTGAACAGAAAATTTCCAAGGGCAGCTTGAGAAGACTAAGTATTTTAACAAAATATGCATAAGACCTGGAGTTAGAAACCTAGAAACGAAGAACATGCTCAGCCTTTCTCAAGCTGAAATTTCTAACGGAAGTAAAAATTCAAGTCTTGCAATATTAAAGGATTCTAGGGCGGGGGGTGGGTATTGAATGATGCAGGAAGCATCAAAAGAAGATGGAAGAGCTTTCTGTTCCCACCTCTAAGGACAACTGAGTGTGTGTAGACGGTGTGAGGCTGTTCTTTCGACTACCTCCAAACTGTGGCTGTTTGTGCCCTGCATGGAACAGGCTTCACTTTCCTGAGGTATGCTTACGGTCTTTAAGGAAGCTAGGGGGTCTTCAGTTAAGATCCATTTTTATCAAGTTCATATTCAAGGCATTCTGTGAAAAGCTTGCTTTCCTGGGTTAAAAATAGTAACTACCTGTGTCCAAGTTGTTGCACTTTAAAGCATTCATTCATACCACTGCAGTCATCTATAGCTTTACAGTACTCTTTCCAATACCTACTTATACCTTCTGTTCAAAAAAGTGTTCGAAATAAAACAAAGAGCCTTAACTGAGAAGAAACAGAAAACAGTCAGTGCATTCCCAGAATCGAGGATTTTGAGTTTTGTGTCCGGATCCCTGGAGGTGGTATCACAAAAGCATACCATGATTAAAGGTCTGTTCCAGTTTCTGCTCCAGTCTAGTCTCAGTTTAGCTGTTGCAGAGAAATCCCAATGGCAGTTCTACTGAAATTTGTTTCCAAAGATGACAGTATTCTAGATGCCTTGGATCTCGTTGGGTATTTTAATGAATGGCTTCAGGTTATCAAACCAAGTATCAATGACCCAAAAGCTTCTGTTTTATCATGGAAAATACCAAGTTTTTGGAAATTACTCTTTGGCAGTGGTCTTCCCCCCACACTTTTCTGATCTTGTTTCAATTTTATACCACATGTCTCAAGGTATTTATCAGTGATACAACTATTAAACATTCTATTATAAAATTGTACTATCTGAGGATGTGTCAGGAAGTTAAGTTTTTGCTTTCCATAGAAAATTTTAGAGAAACAAGGATTAACAAAAGGTTATTTCTGCTATACATCATATACATCATATATAACATATGCAGACTTTGCACAATAAAGCCGTTTTGACTGCAAAGGAAAAAAGATGAAAGAAATATACAGAGGTACTGTACCAAAGAGAATTAGGTGACATTCAACCATTTCAGGAGGTAGCAGATGATCGAGAACTGATGGTAATGAAAGAAGAAGTCTAAGCTGCATTTGGGAAAAACAAGGAATTGACAGAATACCAACTGAAATGGCTCATTAAACTGATGTAGCAATGGAAATACTCACTAGACCAGGCTAAGAAATTTGGAGGCCATCTGCCTGATCTACTGACTAGAAGAGATCTATGTCTGGGCTCATTCCAAAGAAAGGTGACTACAGAATGCAGAATGACTTAACAATATCACTAACATCACATGCAAAGAACATTTTGCTGAATACAGTTTTTTAAAAGTGGCACCAGTACATTGATTCAGATTCATAAGAAGGCATGGAACGAGAGAGCACACTGCAGGTATACAATGTATTTGGGCTGAAAGCAGAGAACACCAGATAGATGTTTACCTGTGTTTCATTGACTATGAAAAGGCATTCAACTGTGTGAATCATAACGAACTATAGGTAATATTGAAAAGAACGTGAGTTTCAGAACACCTAATTGTGCTCTTATAGAAACTGTACACAGACTAATAGAAGAAGGTGATGCTTAAAAGCTGTCTTAAAATCAGGAAAGGTGTGTAACAGGGTTGTATCTGGTCACCACAATTATTCAATCTGTAAGCTAAGCAAATTATCTGAGAAGCTGGACTATATGAAGAAGTATGTGACACATTAGGGTTGGAGGAAGACTCATTAACAATCTGTGGTATTGATATGACACAATCTTGCTTGCTGAAAGTCAAGAGGAAATGAAGCATTTGCAGATGAAGATCAAAGAATGCAGCCTTCAGTACAGATTACAACTCAATGTAAAGAAAAAAAAAATTTCTCACAACTGGACCAGTAAACAACATAATGATAAACAGAGAAAAGATTGAAGTTGTCAAGAATTCCATTTTAGACAATGTACTGCACTGAGCTACAAAAGACCTCTTTAAAGTACTGAAGAGCAAATAAGTCACTTGGAGGACTAACAGGTGCCTGACCCAAGCTATAGTATTTTCAATTACCTCCCAGGCATGTGAAAGTTGTACAATTAATAAGGAAGACTGAAAAAGAACTGACAACTTTGAAATATGGTGCTGGCAAAGAATATTGAAAGTACCATGGACTGCCAGAAGAAGAAATCTGTCTTGGAAGTAACCACCAGAATATTCCTTAGAAGTAAGGATAACAAGACTGTCTTTTGCATTATGGACATGTTATCAGTAGGAACCAGTCCCTGGAAAAGGACATCCTACTTGGTAAAGTAGAGGGTCTGAGAAAACAAAGAAAGATCCCCAATGAGATGGACTGACACAGTGGCTGGAACAAGGGGCTCACACACAACAAATGGGAAGATGACTCTGATCCTGACAGTACTTCTTTCTGTTATGTACAGACAGAGTCGCTATGAGTTGGAGTCAACTCAACGGCACCAAACAACCACCACCATTTATTTATGGATCAGGTTACCAAAATTTATATTTACTAGACACATTTATAATTTCCTTCACATCCATGAAGTGCCCTGGTGGACACAGCAGTTAAGCACTTAACTGTTAACATCAACCTACCAGCTGCTCCGTGGGAAAAAGATGGAGCAGTCTGGTTCCAGAAAGATTGCTGATGTTAAGTGCTGTCAAGTTGGGTCTGACTCATAGCAACCCAGTATAGGTTTTCCAAGGAGCGGCTGGTGGGTATGAACTGTCGACCTTTCAATTCAAGCTGTCCTTGTGGTCCAGTGTTTACCCTATAGTGCCACACCAGGACTCCTCCATAAAGATCTGTTGTTGTTATTATGTGCTGTGGAGTCGGTTCCGACTCCTAGCGACAGCCTTGGAAACCCTCTAGGGAAGTCCTACTCTGTCTTATGGGGTCACTATGAGTCAGAATTGACTTGACAGCAATGGGTATATATTGGCTATCCACACCCACACTGAAAAACATTGAGAATACCTTTTATTTCTTCTAACATCAATAACAGCAACAATAAACAAAATAAAAGGTAAGCATAAAAATAAACAACAAAGAATAGCATCTAAAAAAATCTCTAAAAATTGAACTAAACAGGCCAATCAAGCTGGCAAAGCACTTACAATCCCTAGTATTCATAAAATCCCTATTATTAATAAAAATGATGCCTCCAAATGAGTTAGTGTATATGAGTCCTAGTGTGGTGCTATAGGATAAGTACTGGACTGCAGGGTCAGTTTGAACTGCAAAGTTGGTGGTTCAAACTCTCAAGGGGCTCCTCAGAAACCCTATACAGGGTCATTATGCGTTGGAACCGACTTGACAGTACACAACCATCACCAACCATCAACCACCACCACCACTTACTAGCTTTAATACCTTTGCCATATTACTTAATCTTTTGAACCTTGGTTATATCACCTCAAAACAATCACTTAAAATACTTGTCTTTTCATAGTCTAATAATGACAATATTCTATATCCTACTTAGGTAAGTAGTTACTGGGGTCTTAAAAGCTTGTAAGTAACCACCTAAGGTGCAACTAATGGTCCAAAAGAAAGAAGAGTGAAGAAAATTGAAGATGCATGGTAACAATCAGTCCAATGGACTAATAGACCATGTAACTATCAGTTTCCAGAACCCTAAGACTCGAAGAACTAGATGGTACTCAGCTACCACCACCAACTGCTCTGAAAGGGATCACATTAGAAGGCTCATGATGAATGAGAGAAAAATGTAGAACATAACTCCAAACCATAAAAGAGACCAGGCTTACTGGTAGGACAGAGATGGGTGGTACCCAGAAACTATGACCCTTAGTCACCCTTAAGGTCTGGAAATGAACTCACACCATGGCTAAATTTTAGTCCAACAAAAGACAGGAACAATAACACTTGGGAGGTATGCACACCTTGTAATAATTAACCAAAATGGCAGCATTTCATATTAGAGCCTCCTCCTCTAATGGTACCAGTTGCCCTTCCTCTACCCTGTATTTTCCATAGCATTTGCCTTCTAACATGCCTATTATTGATATATTTATTAATTTATAGTTTATTTTCTGTGTCCTTCAAACTAGAATGTAAGCTCCATGAGGACAGATGTTTGGTTTGGGTTCTTCCCCCCTAATTTGTCCAATGATATACCACCAGAGCCTAGGACATTGCCTACACATGGTAATAGTTTGCAAAGTATTTGCTCAATGAATGAATGTATTAATTAGCTCACTTATAGAAAAAATCCCATGGTGGGATAACTTCTAAAATTGTAAAGGTACTCATCAATAATGAACCCATTTCCCTAGACTTAGGCCCATGCTTTAGAAGGACGATCTCTGAATGAAGTGTGACATCATGGTTGTCGTCAGTTGCCACTGAGTCAGCTCCACCTCATGGCAACCTTATACATAATGGAACTAAGCACTGCCCAGTCCTGTGTGGTCTTCATGATCATTGGTATGTTGGAGCCCATTGTTGCAGTCACTGTGTCAATCCGTTTCATGGAAGGTTCCCTTTGCTTTCCAATGACCTTCTACCAACAAGATACTCCTTTCTAGGGAATGGTCTTCCGTGATGATGAGTTCAAAGTAATTAAGATAAAGTCTCAGCATCCTAGCTACTAAAGAGAATTCTGGCTCAATTTCTTCCAAGACAGTCTTGGCTG
>NW_006408678.1:836455-841783 GCF_000296735.1 Chrysochloris asiatica | reverse complement strand
AAGAACACCCACACTTGCAGATAATACCCACCTGACCTGGCTTCAATGACTGGATGATCAGAGCTCAACTAGAAGAAAGACAAGGAAAAAAAGAGTAATCTGATAAAATTTGATAACTACTATGGATGCAGTAATTCAAAAGAGGGAATAAATCTTCACAGCAAGGATCATACCCACCCCCTCCGTACACAGAGTAGACAGGGATGGGCAACTTGGACATTGGCTACCCAAAATGGGGGGTGGGGGGAGGCTATAAAGGCAAGAAGTGACTGGCTTACAAGCTTTCAAGAGGGAGCTTAGATCCAGAGGGTGCGGAGGAAGGTAGAATCTCACTGAGTAGTATCCAATCTGTCTGGGCGGGGCTAATGAAAGGAGATGGGGATAGGTCCCTTGTGGTACAATGGTGACTAATTGTTATCAGGACTGACGGCAAGGGTTGGAAATGTAAAGGTGGATGTTTTGTAGCAAAATAAGGGGAGTGACTGACTTTGCTGTCCAGGAGCGGAGGTCCTTGGAACCATCAATGGAGAAGAGCAGAATGTGAGACCCTACCCAGAGAAGTAATGACGCCACAGATAGAGGCATAGACGATGATGTGGAAAGATGGAGTGGCTGGAGACCCAGAGAGGGAGAGGGGCTTTGTGCTGACAACCGGGTGGCAGGCTTGCAGGGTATACCCCTTGGTTGTTGATGCATGGAGGAGACTATAACCATGGCAATGAAACGATATACGATAGGATGAATGTAAAGCTAATGTTCTCCCATGTAAACTATTGCATAATTCACAATAAAACATTTAAAAAAAGATAAAGGTGCTCTGGTAGTGTAGTGGTTAAGATCAGCTGCTAGAAACTACCAGCCGTTCCTCGGGAGAAAGATGAGGCTTTCTGCTCCCATAAAGATTTACAGCCTCAGATACCCTATGCACCGACTCCATGGCACACCACCACCACCACCATCATGGTTAAGATAAACTAGCAGTTCATACCCACCAGCTACTCCTTGGAAACGCTGTACAGGGTCACTATGAGTCCAAACAGACTTGACCATTGACTTTACTGCATTTAACAACAATAGTTTGGGTCAGAAAAACCTTACTGATCAAAATGATATCTTTACTTTCTAAACTTTAAAGAGCTATTGTGCAGCAGAGTTGTTCAGTGCAATAACATCATTTGACTGCTACTTCCATGGGCACTGATCAGTGGTCCAGTAGAAAGAAATCTCTGACTGCTTCAATTTTTATTCCAATGAAATTAAGAACTGGAAGTTCTAAAGTAAACTCACATAGAACCTCATTCAAATCACACTGAATATATTGGAGAATGCAATTTTTGAGCAAGTAGAGTTAGAGAACAATGCCAACAGTATGCCTAGACCAGGGGCTGAGTCAAAAGCTTGAATAACATCAAAGAAAATCAAAAGGCAGCAATCCTCTGGCCAGAACTATCAACCATCATTGGTTCATTTACCTGGAGCAAGATAGATTTTCTCCTCAAATTACTGAGGTGAAATCATCTCAGTAATTTGTTGTTTAATGTTTTTATAGTAGGCTTTTCCAGTTGTTGCTATTTGATGAGTGTTTTGCTTGATGATTTAAGATGTGATTTGGAACCCAGCAACAGGTGACATAAAGTAGAACCCAGTCCTGTGTCATTAAGTACTGTTGAGTCAGTTCTAACTCACAGAGACCCTTTATAGTGTTTCCAAGGAGTGGCTGGTGGATTTGAACAGTCAACCTTTCACTGAGCAGTCCTACAGTGCCACATCAGGACTCCAGTCCTAACAGCATTGAAATCAGAGGCGTTTCTCT
The DNA here is from genome assembly GCF_000296735.1 of Chrysochloris asiatica. Lineage (NCBI taxonomy): Eukaryota > Metazoa > Chordata > Mammalia > Afrosoricida > Chrysochloridae > Chrysochloris > Chrysochloris asiatica. Next base: position 839,970 of record NW_006408678.1, on the reverse strand, counting down.
GGAGTAGACCACAGTACTGTAACTCAGAAATACAGGGTGGGTAGTTCTGGTCAAAGTTGGTCTACATTATTTGTGTATTTTCTGGTACCTAGAAAAGTTTTAACATTCACTGCTTCTAAAGATGGTAATTTGTTATTGTGGAAATAATAGTTTGTTTTTAATCCAGAAGAAAAATGATGTAGCACATTTGTGAACCTCCCAACCTTTTCCTTTTAAGCTGAGAGACTGATCTCTTCTGTGCTAATGATCCAAATATGAACCAATTTAAACACTGTCTTTTAAAAACTGAAATAGTAATGATTTAATTTTAAATACAGTTTCACAATTTTCTTTTCACATCTCATTAATAAAAATACATTAAAAGCAAATTTTAAGGATAATTTTAAATGTAGTTCATAGATAATATGTTTGAAAAATGCATTCCAGAGAGTTCTGAACCATTTTTCTAAAGGAAAATATGTTTCTTTTTTTTAAATGTGTTTAAAAGGGAAGCAAAGTCATGTTAGTTAGATGGAATAATTAAGGCACAAAATGCAGAACTTCACTCCTGGCAGAATTTTGACTATGGCTCAAATCTCATAGGTATGAATACTGCCTAGACCACTTACTAGCTGTGAATATTTAATCTTTCCGACTATCAGCTGTCTTATTCAAAAAATGAGCATAATTTAAAAAAATAATGCATGCATGAAAGACACTTAGCATAGTTTCTGGACATGGTAAGGGCTCAACAAAAGTTACCTAACATTATCATTAATAATAAATAGTTTATACAAATAATGTGATTCTAATGTGGTATTTTCTTAATTATAGGTTTTAACATTAGAGAATGTATTGGTCATGGTATGACTAGAAACTATGTTGTATTATATTTACAGGAAACATATTATTGGATTAAAAAGCAAACAAACAATCACATGGTGTTCATATGTTAATTAATCTTAGAAAATGCCTTCTGATTACTCAATACATTTTCTATTAAAAGCTAGTGATGACTATAAAAAGCTTGGATTTTCTAAATCTAAGCTCACATTCTAAAGTAACCAACTAGACTAGACTACTGAATAATTGCAGCCCTGGTATGGCGCTACAGGATAATGCTTTGGACCAAAAGGTCAGTTGTGAACCGCAAGGTTTGCAGTTCAAACTCATCAGCTGCTCCTTGTAAACCCTATATATGTGAGGTCGCTATGAGTAGCAGTTAAACAACAACAACAATTGTAATAACTGATAAGACTATTGAACATATGGATACTCATGAGATGTTGTTACGTGCCGCCGAGTTGGTTCCAACTCATAACCACCCTGTGTACAGATTCCAAGTAGAGGCTGGTGAGTTTGAACCGCCAACCTTGTGGTTCAAACCAACCTTGTGGTCCACTGCTTATCCTACAGCGCCACACTCATTTGACAATAGCACATAAATAAAACCGGAAGTTTATATCTCTAACTAGAAACAAATTAATATGGCCTAGAATCAAAAAGAAATACAACAGTATTCATACTATACAATACAAGCACTTTCACGAAGAGTTAATGAGTCCCTAGGGGTAAGCCAATAAGATACAGTATGTAATCTTCTATGGATCTCTCTTCATAGGCTCCAAAAAGGAGAGAAAGTACACTTAATACAAAGCTAACAATTACCTCAAATACAGTTTTCAATGGCAGAGATTTGCCACAGGAACTTAGGGGTGCTAGACTTCTCATCATTTACTCTGGGGATTTTCTTAAGGTAATGCTCTTGTGGGTATTTTCTTAGCTATGAAATGATTCAAGTAAATGCAGAAAACATTAGCTATTCAGCCTGAGAAGACCTACTCTATCTACAACTTTTCTTGGATTGAGTTTGAAACAAAAGGCTATTAATTAAAGGTAGCTCTCTTCTGAAAACCAAAAATTTGTTGGCAGAGCTTTGTAGACCTATGCTTATCATTTGTAACCATAGTGACAGTTACCATATGGGATCATAAATATTAACAAATCCTTAGGATCCACCTATCACCTTCCTCTTCTCTGTACTTCTGCTGTGTTTCTCTCTGTACTTCAAGAAACATAGTCACAACTGCATAAATAGTCATAACACAACTGCACCACACAAAGCATAACATTACTTGAGAATTTAGAAAGACATCTGTGTACTTTTTCCAGATTACAGGAAACATTATTAGTGAAGGAACAAATTAGGGTTTTAAGCTCTCCTGGTCCTATCGTGATTACTGGTAATATCAAACTGCAGCTGAGTTACCATCTTGGAATAGCTTTCATTCATTCCAAAAATGCTTTCTTCCTATTATGACACATATTTTGGTTCTACTAAAAGTTAGTCTATCAAGATTTCTTTTAAATCATTTAAATTCTTCAGAGATTAATTGCATTATTAAAAATAGAGGAGACCACATAAAGCGAGTCTCACCTACATTATTAACATTTGTAAAAACAGGTTGTATACTACATAATTGGTAGGAATTTTCTGTCACCACAAGACCTAATTTTAGGTGCCTTACACTATAATGGGAGTCCTGGTGTGGCACTGTGGGCTAATGCGTCAGACTGCAAAGTCATTTGAACTGCAAGGTCAGTGGTTCAAGCTCACCAGCTGCTCCTTGGAAACCCTAAACAGGGTCGCTATGGGTCAGAATCGACTTGATGGCACTTCACAACAACAACACTACAATATAGTATAGTACTACTTGGTAGTATGAAAAATTTTTCAGACAAAGAAGGACATTATCTCATGATTAAAGGATCAATTGAACAGGAAAACATAACCATAATAAATATCAATCCTCCCAATGACAGAGCTCTAAAATACATCAATCAAACTCTAATAGAATTGAAGAAAGATATAGACAACTCTACTATAACAGTGGGAGATTTTAATACACCACTTTCAAAAACGGACAGAACCACCAGAAAGAAACTCAACAAAGACACAGAGGAACTAAACAACACAGTCAACTTGACTTCATAGATTTGTACAGAGCATTCAACTCAACAACAACACAACACACTCTCTTTTCCAGTGCACATGGAACATTCTCCAGGATAGATCGTGTGTTTGGCCATAAAATAAGTCTCAATAAATACAAAAACATCAAAATACTACAAAGCATTTTTGATCACAAAATGCTACAGAATAAAAAATGAACAATAGGAAGAGCAGGAAAGTAAAATCAAAGACATGGAAACTGAATAACCCTACTTAAAAGACATGGAAACTAAATAACCCTACTTAAAAGCTACTGGGTATCAAAAGCACTTATCATTTTCTTGGTTTTCTTTATGTATGAGCTAAAGATGTATTGTTGTTGTTGTGAAGTTCCGTCAAGTTGGTTCTGACCCATAGTGACCCTGTATAGGGTTTCCAAGGATCAGCTGGTGAGCTTGAACACCAACCATGCAGTTCAAAAATGACTTTGTAGTCTGACGCATTAGCCAACAGCACCAAATCATTAAACTTTGATTTGTCAAAAAAGAAAAAAGCTACTGGATAGTAGAACAAATAAAAAAAG
>NW_006408678.1:825729-830875 GCF_000296735.1 Chrysochloris asiatica | reverse complement strand
ATAGAGGTAAATAATGACCTATATCTATAACTTGGAACAATACTCTGGGGGTCGACACATGGACAGAGACACAAACTAAAGGATTACGGGAAGAAAAATAAGAATGTGTATATATGTACATGTAAGTGCATATGCATGTGTGTGTGTATATATACATATGTGTGTGTGTGTGTGTGTGTACACACTTAGATGACCCACAGACATACAAGAGTGTGAAAGAGGATATTGGTACATGAGTATTTACCTTTCCTGCAAACACCACTGTGAATGTGGTGGATCACACAGCTGGCAAAATGATGACAACTTCTTAGAGAGCATCAAACATCTTAAGGCAACGAACCTTAAGTAGCGTCTGGTATATTAAAAGCTCATGAGTGGCTGTCTAAGGTGCAGCTATTAGTCTGTCTATGTGTGGAACAAGAGTGGTGAGAATGAAGATGCTTGGAATCAACTAGTTGAATGGACAAATAGAACATGTGAACATCAGTCTCCACAACTCTGAGACCACAAGAACTATATGGTATCCAGCTACCATCACCAATTGCTCTGAATGGGATCACATTAGAAGGTTCTGGATAGAGCAGCATAATGTGTGAACAAAAACTCAAAATTACTTAAAAACAAAAACCCCACCAGGCTTACTGATAAGAAAGAGACTGAAGGAACCTGAGACTGTGGCCCTCGACCACCCTTCAGGTCTAGAAAAGAACACACCCTCTTTCAGTCAAGTATAAGACAGGTAGACAGTGAACAACAACACTAGTAAGATATTGTTGTTAAGTGCTGTCAACTCAGTTCTGACTCATAGCAATCCTGTATAGGGTTTCCAAGGAGCAGCTGGTGAGCTTGAATCACATACCTTGTGGTTCAAACCTACTTTACAGTCGAGCATATTCTTCTCCAACACCATAATTCAAGTGCATCAATTCTTTTATGGTCTTGTTTACTCACTGTCCAACTTTCACATGTGTATGATGCAACCAAAAACACCATGGCTTGGGTCAGGTGTACCTTAGACCTAAAACTGACATCTTTGCTCTTGAACACTTTTAAGAGGTCTTGTACAGTAGCAATATGTCATTTGATTTCATGACTGCTGCTTCCATGAGTGTTGATTGTGGATCCAAGCAAAATGAAGTCTTTGACAACTTCAATCTTTTCTCCATTTATCACGTTATTTATTGGCCCACTTGTGAGGTGCTTCATTTTCTTAATATTGAAGCACAATCTACTGGAGGCTATATTCTTTAATCTTCATCATTAAGTATTTCAAGTCCTCTAGGCTTCCAAAAGAAAAGTTGTGTCATCTACAGATCATGGGTTGTTAATGATCCTTCCTCCAATCCTGATGCCACATTATTACTTCATATAACCCAGCTTCTTGGATTCTTTGCTCAGCATGCAGATTGAATAAATCTAGTGAAAAGATACAAACCTAGAGCATATGTTTACTGATTCTAAACCACTCAGTATCCCTTTGCTCTGTTCTAATGACTGACTCTTGGTCTAAGTACATTTCCATGTGCCAAATTAAGTGTCCTGGAATACCCAATCTTCACAGTAGTACCCACAGTGAAAAAACAAAAAACACATTTAAATGTGTCCTGAAAGCAAAAGGTTTGAAAACAGTTGTTTGTAAAATATACAGTATGAATTCAGTATGAAAAACATTAAATAGTCCTATGAGAACCATTTCCTAAAATGTGTTCACTGATACAAGAAATGATACTTGAAATACTGATTACTTAGTTAAATACATTTTAGAAATGTAGGTTCTATATCCCTGTCCTTGAGTTTCCTCAAGTTTTAGGAATTTCTGAAAGGCAGAATACAGACAGGACATCAAAATGATAAAACCAACTAAGAAAAGTGAAATAGATCCCACGTTAGTACACAGGCAAGGAATACAAGGTCTTGAGACAAGTTTTAGGATAACAGGTAGGTGAAATTAACTGGACCGCCGACATGGATTCCTATATTTTGCTTGGGTCAACCATTAACACTCATGGAAGCAGCAGTCAAGACATCAAATGACATATTGCATTAGGCAAATCTGCTGCACAAGACCTCCTCAAAGTGTTTAAAAGCAAAGATGTCAGTTTAAGGACTAAGGTGCACCTGACCCAAGCCATAGTATTGTCAATAACCTCATATGAATGTGAAAGTTGGACAATGAATAAGGAAGGCCATGAAAGAATTGATACATCTGAGTTATGGTATTGGGGAAGAATATTAAAATTACCATGGACTGCCAAAAAAATAATACAATCTGTGTTGGAAGAAGTACCGCCAGAATGCTCCTTGGAAGCCAGGGACTTTTCTCATACTTCGGACATGTTACCAGGAGGGACCAGTCCCTGGAGAGGGACATCATGCTAGATAAAGTAGAGGATCAGCGAGAAAGAGTAAGACCCCCCAATGAGACGGACTGGTACAGCAGCAGCAGCAATGGGCTCAAGCACAGCAATGATTAGGAGCTGGGGACAGGACCAGGCCGGGTTTGGTTCTGTTGTGCAAAGGGTCGGTATGAATCGGTACCAATTTGATGGTACCTAGCAACAACAACAAAGGAGATTGTCGATTCCACTTGTCTGTCAGCTTGTCTGACTGTGGTGGCTTGTGTATTGCCATGATGCTGAAAGCTATGCCACCAGTATTTTAAATACTAGGAGGATCACCCCTAGTGGGTAGGTTTCAGTAGAGCTTCCAGACTAAGACAAACTAGAAAGGAGAGAGGAACCATGCCTGAAAGGTTAGCCACTGAAAACCTTTGAACACTAATGGAACATTGATATTGTGCTGGAAAATGAATCCCTCACAACATGACTGGGAAGACTGCCTACTCCAAGAAGAGTTGACCTTTATGATGTGGATGGAACAAAGCTTTCAGGACCTTCATTTGCTGATAGGGCACAACTCAAAAAGAGAACAAACAGCTTTAATATCCATTGATAATTTACATATGGAATGTATGAAGTATGAATCTATGAAAACTGGAAGTCATCAAAAATGAAATGGAATGCATAAAGATCGACATCCTAGGCATCAGTGAGCTGAAATGGATGGACATTGGCCATCATATGACTTACCATGCCAGTTGAAGAGGAATGGCATTGTATTCATTGTCAAAAAGCATTTCAAGATCTACCTTGAAGTACAAATGCTGACTGATTAGGATAATATCCATACACCTACAAGGGAGACCAGCTAATGCCACTATGATGATGATGAAACTGAAGTTGAGTTGGAATGGACTTGATGGCACAAAGTTTGGTGTCTGAACTGGAACTGTAGTAACAACACTTTCTGATCTATCTACATTTCACTGAAAACAATTTCACCAAAAAAAAAAGAGGTAAATTAATATACTGAAAGCACTAGAGAACCTAACAAACAAATCCATGAAGCTCCTTTTTACAAGTGGCAGTTTTTGAAATGAACTTTGAAATGAAAAAAATGCAGAGGCTCACAAAAATGAAAATGTGCAGTAGAAATTTTAGAGATAAAAAACAGACTTTGGGGAACATATATTGTCAGGAGGGACCAGTTGCTGGAGAAGGGTATCATGTTTGGTAAAGTGGAGGGTCAGAGAAAAAGAGGAAGACCCCCAATGAGATGGATTGGCCAGGTGGCAGCATCGATGGACTCAAGCATGGCTACAGTAGTGAGGTTGGCACAGGATCGGGCAGTATTTCATTCTGCTGTACATAAGGGCGCTATGAGTCGGTACCGACTCGATGGCACCTAACAACAACAACAACTCTTTGTATAACATATTTGCCTATAGATAAATATGCAAAAGTAATTTATACTAAATGTGTAGTATATCTTGTGACCTGTTTTTTTCCAGGTGGAATTATTTTTTAAATTATATTAGCCTTGTTATTGTAAGTGTTGTCGAGTTGGTTCCAACTCACAGTGACTCTGTATAGGATTTCTGAGACAGTAAATTTTTGTAGTAGAAAGCTTCATCTTTCTCCCATGGAGCAGTTGATGGACTCAAACCACTGACCCTGTGATTCACAGTCCAGTGTTTAGTGCATGGAGCTATACTTTACTATACTCAAACTTAAGCCGTTTTTCCTGAGTACAAAATTTACAACAAATGACAGCCAGCCCCAAAGCCAGTAGGACGAAATTATGATAATTTTATTAAATGTAATTTTTACAAAACTTCGTATGGAATTAGGTATTATAATTCTCCTTTTATAGATGAGGAAAAATATAAGGCATATTTTTAAAGGACTAGAAGAGGGGTGATAGATTTCAGTGACTGATTTGTTCCGAGCAATGCCTACACCTGGAGAACTGTAAGTGCTCCATGACAACTGGCATAACAAAACACCATAAAACAGCAGGTAAACCCAAAGTAAGTAATAATCCAGAAGTGAAACATCTTTTTCTGCCCCATTAACAGAGATCAGGTATGCTTGATTCTCAAGCAAGCACCCAGTGATAAGATTAAGGAACACATGATTCTAAAACGGGCTCTATTTACTGACAGCAGGGAATGTAAATTCTGCCATGAACACCACCAACCAGGGCTCTGAGGACAAATGGATGGGATGAGGAGACAGAACTGTTAAAATCTGAACTCTTAGTTTCTACTGTTACCTCAGAGATGACACAGATTTCATGTGATCATACAATAGTTCATCTAATTCTTACCATTAATAACTGGTGTATAAACGACAATCCCAACCAAGTTTGGATCAGATACAGTTGTGTCCAGAATAAGGCCACCAATGCTGGAAGATATAAAATTTTATATATTAGAAAAAAAGAGAAAGAAACGCACAATGTATGCTATTCTTTACATATAGACACCCTTACTTTTTAAAGTAAAATAGGTATTTTTGTTGTTAAGTGCTGTTGAGTCAGTTCTGATTAACTCTGAGGTCAGTAGTCCAATGTTTATCCTACAGTGCCACACCAGGACTGTTATATTAGTTTTGTTGTTGTTAAGTGCCCTCAAGTTGGTTCCCACTCATAGCGACCCTGTGTACGGTTTCCAAGGCTTTAAATATCTCTGCAAGAACAGAAAGCCTCATCTTTCTCTTGAGGAGCGGCTGGCGGTCTTAAACCACAAATCTTGTGGTTCGCAGTCCCATGCTTATCGTATCGAGCCACCGCATTCCCAGCTATC
>NW_006408678.1:818712-824116 GCF_000296735.1 Chrysochloris asiatica | reverse complement strand
ATAAAAAAGAACAACAAGATAAATAATCTTCCTACTAAAACACACAGATCCTGCTGTGGATGCAACATGAGCACTTGCTGAAATATATTTTAAAATAGTTTTGTTACTCAGGAAATCCAACTTAGGGGAAACATTACAAAATGTAAACAAAGAGAAGAAAATTAAACTCACAGTTACACTGCTAACATGCTGGTACAGAGCTTTCTTAATAGTTTTTAACATGAATATCTTAAAATTGGATCAAAATGGATCAAATTTAAATAAAGCTAAATTGCATAAAAAATTGGATCAAATTATGAAAGCAACTGTTTTCACTTTTATTAAATTTTGCTTTTCTAAAACAAACATACACATTCTTTTTTAATGTAAAAGTAACACAGAGTTTATAATAAAATAGTGCCCCGTCCCCCCCGCCTACCCCTGGGTCTTGCTCTGCACTAACAATTCTTTTCAACTTCCTTGGTTGTTTCATCCAGCATGTTGTTGTATATTTCTAAATCCCAAGTTTCTGCAAGCATTTCTTGACTTTTCATTTTAGACATTATCTAAAGACTTCATTCCTACTATGGCAAATGAGGATTTCCCGTAAAGATTTACACCCTTGGAAACCCTGTACAGGGTCGCTATGGGTCGGAACCGACTCGATGGCACTTCACAACAACAACAACAACAACTATCCTCTTCCCACTTAGTTGTTGCTGTTAGGTGCCGTATAATCAGTTCTGACTCATAATGACCCACACACAACAAAATGAAACACTGCCCGGTCCAGCGCCAGCCTCACAATCATTACACTAGAGATCACTGCTGCCGCCACTGTGCCAACCCATCTCACCGGAGTTCTTTACTGCTGACCCTCCACTTCACCAAGCATGATGCCCTTCTACAGTGACATCCTAACAACCTGTCATAATTCCCTTCATTTCCTCCCACCCCCGCTTCCTGTTAGTTGGCTATATTACAAATTTTGGTGAAATGTTTAGGTTTGTATTATTGTAACTATAGAATTATTCACATCTGAGCTGCAAAGTATATCACTTGTACTTTTTACTTTGCCTCATATTTTCTTAGGCTTTTAAGCACTTATTACTACATTGGGAGTGCAGTGGTTCCATATGATAAGCACTGGACTGTAAACCACAAGGTCCGTGGTTCGAGTCCACTAGTCACTTCACAGAGAAAGAGGAGACTTTCTGCTCCCGTGGAGACATTAAGCCTCAGAAACCCTATACAGGGTTGCTGTGCGTTGGAAATGACTTGACGGCACTTAACAACAACATACTGTCAAACTCAAATCTACGAGAAAGCCAACACTTCTCAATATAACTGACGAGCTAACTAATCAATTCCTTCTTTTGCCCACTGTTCTCCTGCCAATGTGGATGCCTGCTCTCCAGGTTTGAAGCCTGGATGCTAGCCTGTACCTTCCTTTCTGCATCTCCCATGTTGGATCTAGGTCCATGCACTCTGACCAAATTCCAGTATTTCCAGGAAAACAAATAAACAAACAAAACTAAATCACAGAAAAATGAACTATAAACTGTCACAGAAGGGGTTTCTTGAATATTTCTTCATTTTGAGAAATCACACCTTCTAATAGTTTTATATAAGAAGGTAACTGGGAAGTGAATTTTCTGAGATAATATCTTTCTTCAGCCTACTCTTAAAGTTGTTGATACTATGGTTCAATGTTACATTCAAAATTATTTTCCATAAATTTATGAAGGAGATCGTCACTGGTGTTTACACTTTCCAGTCCTTCCTATGTGACTCATCTTTTCTCTCTGGGTTACATGTTGATGTGCTTTGATTTGAGCCCCTCCTGGTCTGATTTGCTGTGCCACGTACTCAGTGAGCCCTTTCAGTCTGGACATCCTGTTCTCTAGTTCTGGGAAATCATTTTTTATTGGCTCATTTTCTCCTCCTCATCTTTTGTCTCCCACTGTCCACCTCTTCACTTTCTGTCCTACTTTCCAGAAGAGTGCCTCAATTTTATCCTCCAGCTTTCTAATGAATTTTTTATTTCTGCAATTCTTACATTTTTCTACATTTCTAAGAACTCTATCTTGCTTTTCAAATTCTTATTATTGCTGTTGTTACGTGCCTTTGAGTAGGTTCTGACTCACAGTGACCCTAATTAGGATTTCCAAGGAGCAGCTGGTGGGTTTGAACCCCAGTCTTGTGGTTAGCAGTCCAATGTGTCATAATGATCCATCTGATTCCTGCCTTTGTATTTCTGTTGACATCTCTCACTTGTTGCCCAATTTGAAACCCCCTCCCTACCCCATCTCTGCAACTGTCTTGGTTTTTTCCCCTCCTTTTTATTTTTTTATTGTAATTTCAAGAAGAAATAAGATAAATGTGTGTCAATTCACAAGCAATCCATACTCTTCTAGTTTGCTCTTTCACTAAATGGATAAGGAACATCTTTCTCTGTCTACAGCAAAGATACACTGTTTAACTCCCCATTTTGTGATGGTACCATAATTCCAATTAATCAATATCTGACTGTTGGAGCTTTAAGTGATTTTTTTTTGGGGGGGGGGTATTTTTTTATTGCTGTTATTGAAAATTCCATTGTGATGCACATCCTTGCAACTTAATCTTTTACACACAACGTAGTTACATTATTTAAGCCCACTCAAGAGTCCTGATACGGCACTATGGGATAAAGCACTGGACTACAAAGTAGGGTTGAACCAAAAGATCTGCAGTTCAAACTCACCAACCACTCCTTGGGCACCGTATGAGTCAGAACCCACTCGATGGCACTTAACAACACCAAGTCTCAGAGAAGTAGTCAGGTCCTATATACATTTCTAAGGCTTCTGATATTTCTCTGAGCCACTTACTACTCAAAATGGTCCTGTCTTGTCAGATTAAAATGCACAAATATACAAAGACAAATACTACCAAAGTATCTCATTGATCTGATAAGAATTTGGAGGGAAAGAAGATTGAAATGGGTAGGTAGCCAAGTGAGGTTCTGTACATCTACTGATTTCCATTACTCCAGCACTTATATCCCTTACTACTTGGGATAGTAAGGAATTAGTTATATATAATGACCCCCCAAAATACAAACAGGCAGTCAATCAGCTTTAATATGCACATACACACACCGAGAGAGTACATAGACACATAGACACATATGTTTGACTACTAACCTACTTATGACCATGGCTGTTATGACAGGCTCCCAGCCTGAGTGGAGGACTGTTCTTGTGGCTGGATGTTTGGCGGCTATTATAATCCAGATAGGCGTTAGAGCCAAGAAAAAGATACCAACTAATGGAGAAATATAGTAGTAGGTCTCTAAAATGGGGGGAAAAAAGGACATTTCAGTTTCTCTTTTCTCCATGAAGCAAACTTAAATTATTACAAGTGAAACTTACCGAGGATATGATGCTACAAATCACCTTAGCATGCTATATATTTTCTATCAATTTCAAGCAAATTTAAAACTGTAGATAAGGTATAAAAAAAAATATAACATACCTAAAAACTAATACATTTTAAGTTCAACACATACTTATTGAAATAACTATGTGATGTACATGGGAATAAAAACAAGAGCAACAGTAAAAATGAACATTTATTTGATTTCTACTATTTACCAGGCACTGTGCTAAATGCTTCACACTCATCAGATCATTTCATCCTCCCCAGAAATACAAGGTAACTCCACCCACAGCCATCAAGTCGATTCCGACTCACGGTGACCCGTAGTGACTCATGGTGACCCGCAGTGACTCGGGGTGACTCGTAGTGACTCAGGGTTTCCAAAACTGTACATATTTATAGGAGCAGACAGTCTCATCTTTCTCCCACAGACTAGCTGGTGAGTTTGAACTGCCAACCTGTGGTTAGCAACCCAGTACCTAACCCACAGCACCACCAGGACTCTTAGATACTGCCAGTATTTACTGCTTTATGAAAAAACTTAAGTTTAGAAACGTGGCCAAGTTTAAAAACGTGGCCAAGAAATAACAGTGTGGGAGGGGAAAAAGTTACATTATTTTCCCAAGACTTATCCAATGAATCTTAAAGTACAAGTTATTCCATAGAATAATGAACCCTAAATTGAAAATAGATGTCTTCTTCACCTTCATATGGTGTCCTGGTGTGGAGCTGTGGGTTAATTCGCTGGACTGCGAGGTTGATTTGAACTGTAAGGTCAATGGTTCTAGCTCACCAGTTTCTCCTAGGAAACCTTATACAGGGTTGAGTATGAATCAGAATGGACTCAACAGTACTTAGCAAAAACAACCCCTTCATATGTGCTCCAAGGTCTAAAGCAAAATTGAACAATTACATTTAATGACGTTCAACAGATTTCTTCACTGCAAATCTATTCAAAAATTTTAATACATTGAAATGGAAGACAGTACAGAGGATTAATCCAGTATGGCCAACAAACTGAGTTCTACTACACAGTTTCACATTTTGGTGTTAAAACTTACCAGGGACAAAAAATGTAACTTCTTTAAGATTTATAGTCTTGTCTTTAAATTGGTAATGATAATAACAGTGCCTGCTTCATGGAGTTGTGGGGCATTTCATTAACATTTATTAAGCACCTATCCTTGTTAACATCATCACCATTCTGAGCATCTCCTTACTTCGGAAGCACTGACTTAACCGAGTGCCAGGACTTGGTTTTATCGCTCTGTGGAAGAATTTCTTACTGATCACAAATATTCATTCTCTCCCCACTCTTGTTATGTTTTCCTTTAGAGAAAATATTTCTCTGTCTCACTGACTTGGGTTTTGGCCATCTGTCTAGGTTTGGACAATAGAATGCAAACAGATATGATGCATGCTACTTCTGAAGATGGAGATAATTTTAAATGTGTTTTCAGGAAAAATTAGAAAATCAAACACACACATACACACCTTTTTTCAGATACCAGACACTAAGAGAAGGGAAAGACGCATAAGATAAGCCCATAATAGTCCCAGGTGGCTGCCTGAAGGCACATTCCAGACCATATGTTAAAAGGGAGACTCCCAGCAGAGCACCATGGACTTGCCAAGTTGAGAAGACCAAAGACCTGTATGTTACTGCTGTCATTGTTGCTGCCATAGTGACCCCATGAGACAGAGTAGAACTACCTCACAGGGTTTTCTTGGGCATAATCTTTATGGAAGTAAATCACTAGGTCTTCTTCCCATGAAGCTACTGGATGGGGTATCATTTCACAAGGATAAGCCAAGAATGACCAGGGAGTTTTGAGCTTAAAAATACCTAGTTTATATAAGGCTGGGAGTCATTCAAGATGAAACAGAGAGGAAAGGCCTCTTTGAATACACCCAGAGCATTTAGTTGTTGTTGTTAAGTGCTATCGAGTCGATTCCGACCCATAGAGACCCTATGTAGGGTTTCCGAGGAGTAGCTGGTGAG
>NW_006408678.1:779448-814437 GCF_000296735.1 Chrysochloris asiatica | reverse complement strand
ATACTGAGTAGGGACCTCATAACATAAAAACAAAGCTGATCTCACAGTTCTTGTAGCCTACAGCCTTAGACTTCAGTCAAACGTTACTAAATTATTAGAACACCTCACAAAAATTCTCCACTCCCTACCCAGACTTTAATCGTTTACTGAATTTTGTATTCCTTTAGCTCTTTAGTATCGTCTCAGCTATGACTAAAGATGTTTGAACACGATGAAACTCATTTGTTTTTTTGTTTTGTTTTGTTTTTTTCTCATTTCCTCCTATCAGATAAGATGAAACAATTGCTATAAATATTAAAATAATATCTAAACACATTTCATCCTTACTGCTTTATCTGGACTTGCCATCACATCTTCAAAATAATGCTAACAAAAGTCATTTTAATATTTTCTTCCACTAAAAGGAATATGACTAATGCTACAATTAGTGTCATTTTTTTCCATAATACTTTAAAAGCTGAAAAAACCTTTGGTAGATTCCCAGTTCTCATTTCTAGACCATTAGATGAGGATAAATAACAGATGAGAATAAATAACACTTCACTTGAGGATTCTTACCTCTTAAAACAACTAAATTGCCAACAATCATTTCATAGTACCAGACTGGAAAAACAACAAGCATTCAAATCCAGTGAAACAAATGAAATGAATTGCCCTTCGAGGGTAGATCACCCGAGTTTTTCACACTCAGGCCAAGAGAGCACAATTCAAGGGTGTGCACTGTTGTTGCTGTTAGGTGTCATCGAGTCAGTTCCAACTTACAGCGACCCTATATGCACAACAGAACAAAACACTGCCTGGTCCTGTGCCATCCTTACAATAGCTGTTCTGCTTGAGCCCATTGCTGCTGCCACTGTGCCAATCCATCTCACTGGGGGTCCTCCTTTTTTTATGCTGATGTTCTCCACGGACTAATCTCTCTGGCTAATATGATTGAAGTATGAAAGATGAAGTAAGTCTCATCATCTAGGTTTCTAGGCAGAATTCTGGCTGTACTTCATCCAACACAGATTTGTTTGTTCTTCTGACAGCCCACGGTACTTTTCATATTCTTCTTCAACATTATAACTAAAATGCATCAATTTTTCTATGGTTCTCCTAATTTGTTGTCCAATTTTCACATGTATAGTAGGCTACTGAAAATAACATGGCTTGGGTCACATGCACCTTAGTGCTCAAAGTGTCATCCTGGTTCTTGAACACTTTGCATTACGCAAATCTGCTGTACATTAACGACATGGATTTTCAACAGTAAAATCTCTGGAAGAACAACTGGTGTTGGAAACAGAATTCTGCCCTGAATTTTCAAACATGGGAATACTTTTCTGAGGAAACAAACTGAAAATGAAGAGTGGGGAGTTTCTCAAAAAACTTGAACACAGAGTGAACTTATCATCCGACAGCTCTGCTCTTAGGTATATATCCAGGGGACTTACAGCATACGTCCAGGGCAACACTTGTCCACAAATGTTTACAGCAGCATTATTTCTAATAACAAAAAGTAAAAGCAACCTGAATACTCAACATCTGATGAACGCACCAACAAACTGTGGTATGCCAACACAATGGAGTATCTGCTCATCCAAAGGAATGAAGTAACGATCCGTGTTACTACATGTATGGACCTTGAAAACACTTTAATTGACATGAGCACTGGATTGTACACTTTAAAAGGGTGAATTATATGGTCTATGGCTTATATCCCAATTCAAAAGGATTTCAACAGTAAAAGAAAAAAGGGGGTTGTATTCTCAAAAATCTTCAATATCATAAAAACCCCCAAACCAAACTCACTGTGATAGAGTCGATTCTGATTCACAGGGACCCTATATAGGGCTGCCCACACTGCCAATCTTTACAGGAGCAGACCACCTCATTATTCTCCTACAGAGCAGCTGGTGGGTTTGAACTGCTGACCTTGTGGTTAGCAATACAATGCTTAACTAACCCACAATGCCACCAGGGTTCCTTCAGGTCATATATATATGCTTACATATATAGAAACAAAGAGAGAATAAAAAATAAAGCAAGTGGGGTAAAATATGGAAAGTAGATAAATCTGAGCAAGGAAATCTGAGCAAAGCTGTTCTTTGTACTATTTTTAGTTCTGCAACTATTTTGTAAGCCTGAAATTGTCTCCAAATATAAAATGTTCTCCTTAATTAAGTTTTTTTTAAATGAATTGGAAAACCATGAAAGAACAACATTTTCCAAAATGATTTATTGTGAATGTTTTCTATTCCAATTTCCTGAACGAAACAAACATGCCCTCTCTCACCAAACTGAACCACGTGTGTAATTTTATCAGACCTTTGTACCTTTCTCCGTCACTAATTTCTAATGCAATTCTGATAGCTAGGAAAAATCACATGGAGAAAGAAAAGATGCTATTAGCATGTCTCCTTTAAGGATATAGTAATGTTTTCTAGATGTCATAAAATTAAAGCGCTACTCTTAGGGAACAACTCAGGACACAATCAGCAAGAAAAAGTTGTTAATTGAAATCCAACAATGACTTTTGCATTAAGATCAAAATCAAAAACAGCCTTTTCCTTCTAAGTGAAACACACTAAAAGATCCTGGTTAAATGAACAGTTTGTACTCATTCCTGGCCATATCCTAACGGTCCTCAATGATCTCCACATCCTGACCCGGCTCTTTGTTACCTTCCATGGTAAAAAGGACTTGGCAGACGTGGTTAAGGTAAGGGTTTTTGTGATGGATTTTCTGGGTGTGCCCTAAATGTAATCTTGCTGTTGTTTTTAAGTGCCATAGAGTCAGTTCTGACTCAAAGAGGACCTGCATAGGGTTTCCAAGGAGCAGCTGGTGGGTTTGAAGCACTGACCTTGAGGTTAGAAGTGCAGTGCTTACCCTACCTGCACTGCACTCTTATAAGAGGGAGGCAAAAGGAGATAATTCCAGAAGAGGAGAAAGCCATGTGACCACGGGAGCAGATATGGAGAGGTGTGGGCACATGCCAAGGAATGTCAGCAGCCACAGGAAGGAGAATTCTCCCCGGGAATGGATTTTCCCAGTGACCTCCAGAGGAACCAGGCCTGTCAACACCTTGATTTTAGTCCTGTACGAGTCATTTCGGACTTCTAGCAGCCAGAACCATAAGTGAAAAAAAAATCTGTTGTTCAAAAGCCATTATGTTTGCAGTTATTTTTACAGCAGTAATAGGAAACTAATGCAAGTGTTCAAGGAGGGTTAAAAAGTTAGTGGAGAAATGGAATGAAAAGATAATGAGATCTTTCCATGAACTTTTTGAAGCCTCCTCAGATAGAAACCTCTCAGAATTTTCATCTAATAAGTATGCGTGACTGTTAGCACTGATTCCAGGAGGGCTGGCAATCTACTTCCAGGGTACTTCCAAAAGGCAGACTATGGGGAAATAAAGGCAACCTGTTGGCACAAATGGTTAAGAGCTCGGCTGTGAATCAAAAGGTTGGTGATTTGAACTCACCCAGTGACTCTGAAGGAGAAAGACCTGATGATCTGCTTCCATAAGACTGCCATCAAGAAAACCCTATGAAACCATTCTACGCTGTCACATGGGTCACCATGAGTTGAAATTGACCTGGCAGTGCTTAACAATAGCAACAACAATGGGAAAGTAAGAATTAACAGTGAAAGTGGCATGAATTTCTGATGTTTTAGTATTGATTGTCTGGACCTCTTTTTGTAGGTTTTGAATTGTTTCTAATGAATGCTTTAACTATCTTATTGGTTGTTTCTGACTTCTTACTTTCTTTGACCTGTCTGTGGAACATTTGGATGCACCTTAGTATCATTCTCCTGAATCCCTTATCGGGCAGTTCCGAAGTCTGCACTCTTTCCATAGCAAATTCCAGGTCGAGCTCTTGCTCATTTGTTTCAGCTACTCTGTCTTGTTTCTGCATGTAAGCAGAAATTTCCTGTTTGTTTTTTTTTTTTTAGGCATCGTGGTGGTGGTGTATTTGTAATAATTAGATGACTGAATGTTGGTGTATTAAGCACTCTCCAATTGCCTCCTGATAGATGTGATCAGGAGACAGGCTTCTCTTTTCACTTCTCTTACTGTGCAGAGTGGTTTTAGCAGGTGGTAGTTGTTTACGCTACTCTGGTGTCTAGCAGTTGGTATTGGTTCTTGCCCAGATGGTGGAATTTATAGGGTGTGATTATAGCTTGGCTGTATGATCACAATTGCTGTCTCTTGTTGGGTAAGGCAAGAAAAGAGCACCCTCAAGATTAAAGGGGGGCTGAAAACAAAACAAAAAAAACCATACTAGACACTAAAATCTATAATTGCCAAAAAACCCCACAAAAAAAGTAGCAAAATATGAGTGAGACTTGCCATTAAAGCTGCCTGATAAATTTCAAGATGTTACTGTTGCACTTCATGATGTAACTCAAGATTTTGTTTTTTGGCCTTTTTCTCCTTTTTTTTTTTTCTCCCACCTCCCCTTAAGTCTATTCAGGGGGTTCTCCTAGTAAGAACCAGCCCAGGGCTGTCCGGCCCACTTTGGAAGACATTCCTGTTTCAAGCTCTTCTTGTTGACTCCTCCCCCTAAAGTGGCATAAATTGCTATGATTTCACATAACTGCCAAACTTAACTGCCATCTTTTCTGATTCACAGTTCTTTCGCCTCTTTCTAGATTGCTGACATTTTCCAACTATTGCTATATAATTCTGTTAATAGTAGTCATTATTCTTAGCCCAAGTTCTTCTTACATACGTAGCTGAATCGGATGAGTTTATATATCAGCTGTTTCCATGTGAACAAAAAAAGCAATGGGCACTGCAAGGTGTGGGCAACTTCCTCAATGGCTTTCATAATAACCATCCGAATGCCCGGAGTCCTTCTAAACTAAGATAGGGCAGTGCTTGAAATTCTCTAGAGCAGAGTGGCAGTCAAGACACATTTAGATTCTCCCCACAGCACCACATCAAAGCAGTAATTGTCTAGAATGTGCTGCAAATAACCAGGCAGCATCCCTGTTTGTCTCCAGGGGCCCAAAGTAACCCAAGGCTGGCTGCTATTGCTCTTACTGTGCCAACAGGCCATCTTTTTAAAGTTACCTTGGAAGAATGAGAAATCAATCAACATTTTACTTCTCAGATCATGCCTAAAAAGAGAAAAGTTGATGTTTTTTCAAATCAATAAACATGTGTATACAAGAATGAGGAACTCTGCTGACACAGTGGTTAAGTGCTCAGCTGCAAATTGAAAGCTTGCCCGTTCAAACCCAGTAGTCACTCCATGGCAGAAAGATGTGGTGCTCTGTTTCCGCAATGATTTACACCTTTAGAAATGCTACGGGGCAGTGCAAGTCTGTACTGTAAGGTGACCATGAGGCACTGATGTGGCATTGTAGGATAAGCACTGGATCACAAGGTCGGTGGTTCAAATCCATCAGCTGCTTCTCAGAAACCCTATTTGCTATGAGTCAGAATTGACTTGATGGTACCTTAACAACAATATGAGTCACAATCAACTTGACAGCAACAGGTTCGCTTTATGTTTGGTTTTGCTTTAAGGTCTACAAGAACTATACTTAAAAATACTCAAAAGGAGGGTTTTTTTTGGTTTGGTTTTTAAATCCTTTAAAAAAAATTAGCAAAGAAGAGAAAAGAAATGGTAACAAACATGCTTGTACTAGAGTTAGGCTAGACCAACTTTGCTGTTGTTAGTGCTATCAAGTCGGTTCTAACTCATAAAGACCAAATATAAGGTTTCCAAGGAGCAGTTGGTGGGTTTGAACTGCTGACCTTGCAGTTAAAGCTGTCTTTGCGGCCCAGTGCTTATCCTACAGAGCCACACCAGGGCACCAGCCCAACTTTAGATCCTTTTAATAGCTTTTAAAGATTACAATATATTTTTTCAGCATTTCTGGAAAAGAAAGTTTGGGGTAAATATATCAACTTAGTATCTTTTGAAAAGACTGTTTTCTTCCACTTAAGGTCGTATCAGGTCAAAATTTTGTAGTTAACTGATTAAACTAATTAAGTAATAAATAGTGTTTCTATTTAGATTAATAAGTTTATAGTTAAATAGTCAAAATTATTCACTAAACAAATTTGAGGTTCTATATAACATAGTTCTGTATTCTATGGCCTGTGGAGTGGCAAAGGTGGAGATTGTCTAACCTCACTAAGACTCATAGGAACCCTGGTGGCACAATGGCTACAGCACTGAGTCTAACTGAAAGGTCAGCAGTTCTAACCCACCAATTGCTCTGCAGCAGGAAACCCTTGCAGTCTGCTTGTAGAGCTTTCATCGTGGGAAACCCTAGGGGATAGTCCTACTCTGCTCTATAGGGTCTCTATGGGTCAGAAATGGGTCATTACGTCATAGAAACATGGACTGCCTCTCTAGAGATAGTGTTTCAAATTCTACTAGATTTTTTGTTTGGTCATTCTCAGTGGGATCTATTGCTTCATTTGGAGCCTTGGTGTGGCACTGTAGGGTAAGCATACGACTGCATGGTCAGTTGAAGTGCAAGGTTGGTGGTTCAAACTTATCAGTCGCTCCTCAGAAACCCTAAACAGAATCACTATGGGTCGGAACCAACCCGAGGACACTCAACAACAATACAAGGTACTACCACAAATATTAAATCAATAAAATAAAGACTTGTTGTGTCCTCAAGAAGCTAATAACTTGGTAGCAGAAGGCAGCACCTACCACTTTTACACAGAAAGCTATACATGACTGGCCAGCTATAAACAGTATCATAGGAGAAGTGCTTTAGATAGTCACAAGAGAAAAAGATCACCTAAGGGTTAGGGGAAATCTATGACCTAAGAAAGACTAAGGAAATCACAGATGACATGAAAGAATCATTAATAACTGAGTTTGGCTGGAGGAAACGGTACAAGAAAGGCAAGAACACAAGGGATCTGGCAAAGTTAAGTTTCTGCCAAGTCTAGGCACCAAATTCCAGGCTAACATTTTGTTAACTTTGCTCACTAAGCAACAGTAATGGGTGGTAATTGCACAATACATGTGCTCAACTACGAAAAAAAAATTGGCGGTTGAAGATACCCAGATGCACCTCAGAAGAAAGGTCTGACAATGGACTGCCCCCCAAAAATCGTAGACTGAAAATCCTACGGAACACTTCTACCTGACACATTTCATGCTTTGGAATGTACTCAACAGCAACTGGTTGAGGGTGACTGCAAAAAAATAAATAGAAATAAACAAAGCTCTATACTTGTTTGTTTTATTATTTTTGGGTTCTAGAAGCAGAAAACCAAAGGAGAAAAATTCCATATTTACTTCAGATCACAAATAGGAGTTACTTTGACTCCAGGACTCTCCAGATATCAAAAATCTGGAAAAATTCATGTACAGGAAGAGACAAAAAAAAAAAAAAAAAAAGAACTGTAAAGATTTTTTGAACCACAACATCAGGTAAGTCAATGGATTTTATCAAGACCAAAAGAGAGGGAGCACAAAGAATGAATGTAGAATGAGTCTATGTTAGTACGTGTATCAAAACTAGCAGGACCTGAAGGGGGCTGCTCAAAGCAGGTCTTCAAACTGCTTTTCTTCCCAGTCCAGTCATGGTCAGCAAAGTAGCACTGGAATGAACTCAGACTTGTAAAATGTGGGTGTTATCAGAACAATAACTGTAGTGGAAAAAATTATGGGTCAACATCCTGTGGAAACTTAATCTTCCTCTTAGAGAACAAGGGCTGCATGCACATTGCTCAGTTATCAAAGCTCTTGATCAGCAGTCGGAAACAATAGTGCCCCGCTCAAAGATGGCAGTCAACCGTGCCACTTGAATGCGTCGCTTTCCAAAGAGCTGGAAATAATCCAATCTCTAGCATCAGCCTCCTAAAAGGGTTCACTATGCCTCTCCCAAGTCTCCTATTTCAGGGTGGTGACCTATAATTTATCCTGTCCTGCGTATGGTCCCCGTACACTCACATTTTACAAATTCAGGTTTGTTCTGATTTCACTGCATTAGCCATGACTGAACCGGTTTGAACCACTTCAAAGCCCCGATACAAAGTCAATTCAGAATACCAAAATTTCTAAGTGAGGAGTTAAGTAGACTCTTCTCACTGCAAAATTCTTTGAGAACTGTCTAATAGATGTTCTCTATTTATAGCCAAAATCTATATCTGACACAAAGTCTTTTTATCTCTAAAGACTGCTAAGTGTTTCCAATATAGTTCAGGAATTAAAACTTTGTTTCTAAGAGCTAGGCTTCTCAATATGATGAATGGGGTCTTGGAATTTAAATGTGGCTGTTTCTAATCTTTGTATTCAGAAGACCAATTTTAACACTCACACAACTACTGATCTTATGAGGCCCCCTAGTGACCATAATACATACACTCTACTAAGCTTCTGTAAACACAAGCCCCACCAATGTCACACTAACATGAAAGCATTAAGAAGCCCCTTTAAAAGTATCCTTTTAGGGGAATAAATGAGAACAGATCAAATGTAAATGATTTTATTTTCTGGAGTTCACCTTGAATTACTTTGAGCCAACTTTCAGAACACAAAGGCTTAGAAGAATCTAAGTAATGTTTAGTAATAAACTGATTTTTAAAAATTCTAGTCTGTGATGGTATTACTCCATGTCCCTTTTTAATTTCTTGATCTAGTTAACATGCCAATGAATCACCTATATAACTTTCAAAATAAGTTTTACATGGCAGCACATTCGATTAAGTCTTTTACAAGTAGAGCTTATCTATTACTTGCATTATTAAAAAATAAAACTCATATAAAGTCAACACACATTCTTTTTCTAAATAGTTGATTTATCTCCTGGAATCTCATAGTAGTCTATATCATTATAACAACTGTCATAATAGTCATATTAACTGGTCTGATTTGTAGGCATGAGGATATATTATCACTGACAGCAATATACTTCAGAATCGATTTTGAAATGTTCTTTTTGACAGTTAATACACTGTTTCTCTTCAATTTGTTATTCTTGGAACTGCAGAACATGACTGACTGACAAAATGGCCAATACCAGTCCATTTCAGTTCAAGGCTTAGGATAGCTATCTTCAAGCATTCTGCTTCATTTTGACAACTTCCAGTTTTCCTCCATTCATATTTTAGAGACTCCATGTTTTAATTACAAATGGATGTTTGCAGCTATTTCTTCTCTCATTCTAAGTAGTGCCACTTCAGCAAAGGAAGGTCCTGAAAGGTTTTCTCCATCTACTTCATTCAGGTTCACTCTAGTTTCAGGAGGCAACTCTGCCCCCTTTGGGTTCATCTTCTGGCACTGTATCAGATAATAGTACTTGTAAAAATTTTACTGGCCAAATATTTTAGAATTAGATCACCTGGCAGACCCTCCTTCTTAGTTTGTCTTAGTCTGGAATCTCTGTTGAAACCTGTCCTTCATGAGTGCCCCCACTGCTATTTAAATTGCAGCAACATGTGAGGCACCGTATTACAAAAAACTCACCTCAATAATATAAAGTAGAATCGAGCTAAGGTTTTCTATCACTCTAATAACATTAAAGAACTATCCTTTTCTATGGGTTGTTTTTTTGTTTTTTTTTTTGAGTGGGAGAGATGGTAATATACTTGAAAATCTATCATTTCTGTATGTTCTACCACAACAACAAAAAGCCA
This sequence comes from Chrysochloris asiatica, assembly GCF_000296735.1. NCBI lineage: Eukaryota > Metazoa > Chordata > Mammalia > Afrosoricida > Chrysochloridae > Chrysochloris > Chrysochloris asiatica. The sequence goes on along the minus strand of NW_006408678.1, from coordinate 804,830 downwards.
AGACCTAAGAGAACAAAGTTTTACATTTAAGCCTTTGGTCATTTACTATCTTACATATTACTTTAAGTAGATACATATTTATCTACTAAATGACCACATATATCAAGTTTTATTATATATTCTTTTTATGCCAGTCATTAAATAACTTAAAACCATTTCATATTAAATAAACCTTTCCTTGATATCTCCCAAAGCAGTAGAAAATCATTGCCATGTGTTGATTAATCAAGTTCAGGAACATATATATGAGAATCTTACTCCTTAAAAATATACTTTAGATTTATTTTGAGTCCTGGTGCAGCACTACAGGATAATGTGCTGGACTGCAAGGTCAGTTTGAACAGCAAGGTCAGCAGTTCTAGCTCACCAGCCGCTCCTCACTTAATGGCACTTAACAACAATAACAATACTATATTTTGATCACGGTGTGTTGCTGTAGGATAAGCACAAGACTGCAAGGTCGGTTTGAACCGGTGGGTCAGCAGAGTCGGTGATTCACACACTCAAGCGGCTCCTCAGAAACCATATACAGGGTCACTATGAGTCAGATCCGTCTTGACGGCACAACATACCATACATGTGTACACAATGTGTGAAAATATGTGAATAGATTTTTGCTTTGGGCTTGCCTTATAAGATATTTTTCCTCTTGTATACTGTGAGCTTCTGTTTACTTTTTAATTCCTTGAAATTTAAATATATATAACCACAGCCAACTTTGAGCGCTAACTCAGTGCTAACTTTACCACTGATAAAAGTCCCAGATGACAAATCTGTATTAAAATAGTTCATTAGTGTCTATAAGTAGTCTGTCACTATGTTCAGGAATATATACCCCAAATTTTTACAGGGATTTTTTTTTTCTTTTTTAAAATTGCTATGAGGCTACTCAGTGCAGTAGATTTCTGCTAAGAATAAAAGCCACTACATTTCCAGTATCACGATGCTGTAGCGTTCTATTGTTAGCCACCATTGAGTCGGCTGGGACACATGACACATGGTAACCCACCTGGGACACAGTAGAACTGTTCCACTGGGTTTTCAAGGCTGACCACTCAGAACTACACCACCAGACCTGTCTTCCAAACTGTTGTTATTGTTGCTAAGTGTCTTTGAATCAGTTCCGACTCACAGCGACCCTGTACAGGGTTTCCAAGGAGAGGCTGGTTAACTTGAACCGCTGACCCTGTGGTTCAAACCAAACTTACAGTCCAACACATTAACCTGCAGTGCCACACAAGGACTCCAACTGGGTGTGGTCAAAGTGCCAACATTTTGGCTAGTAGTTGAGTGTTTAACCATTTGTACCACCCAAGTATTGGGTGTCCTAGTGTGGTGCTGTCGGAAAAGCACTGGATTGCGAACCACAAGGTCGGTGGCTCAACCCCAGCAGCCACTCCTCTGAAACCCTATGTAGGGCTGTTATGAGTCAGCACTGATTTGACGGCACTTAACAACACACAACCAACAGTACCACCATGACCTTGTGTTCAATGACAATAATAAAACAGACATTTCAGAACACTGTAGATTGAAGCCTGTCTGGTTTGACTCCTAGCTGGGGTCAACCTTATTACCTGTGCAAACTTGAGTAACATATGTCACCTCTATTAGCCTCAGTTCTCTCCTTTGAAATTAGACATGAAAATCCTTATCGTGTAGTTATTGTGAAGATTAGAAACAATATATATGAGAACCACACACAGAGCTGTGTCTAACACATGGCACTAACAATTATTATAAGCAGCCTCACTAACAGTACTAAGATAGGTAAAGGCCACCACAGACTCACGGGTTTGCTGCAGCAATAGTGACTTAGAGACTCTCAGGAAGAAAGGCCTGGTGATGTCAAAGTCACAGCAGTCTGATCTGCAAACGGTCACAGGGTGGAGCAGGGTCTGGCAGCTTTCCCTTCTGTAATGCAGAGAGTGGCCAGGAACCGGGGCCCACTTGGAGTCAGCTAACACCAACGGCAGCAACAACATAGCCCCTTTAGACTTCCTTGTGGGCCCAGAATTCCTACCCAAAAGGCAGCTTCTGTCCAAGTGCAGTTGGACACAGTCCAAGGAATGACTTATCTTCACAAAGATAAATATGTCTTCAGCCTCCCAGAAATTATGCATCAAAATAATCATTGATTCTAGTTAGTTTTTGTATATACATGTATAAAGTTTTTTCAACAATTACTTTTGGTCTCACCTATAACTATTGGCTTCTTCTTATCCAAAACAAAAGAGAGTGTAGAAAACCAAAATCTCAGAGAAGAAAGTCTACACAGGCACAGTCTCATCCTCCCTAATACAGAAGACCTAGATGATGCCTGGCTATACCACAGACCATTCTGAGCAGAGTCTCAATAGATGGATCCTGAAAGAAGTGGAGATCAAGGTAGAACAGAACTCAAATCCTTAAAAAGTCCAGACTTACTGGCCTGCTGGACTCTACAAATTCCCTGAGACTATTGGCCTGAGATATATACTCGAAACGTTAACAAACAAAAAGATCCCGGGAGGTCACATTTTAGCTAGATAACTGGTTGGCTCATAAAAGAAGGAATGTCATCAGTGGGTAGTGAGCTCCTTTAAAAAATCATCTGTATGACACCAAAGGGTTAACATTTGATCTAAAGTGGAGATGAGAAGGATAGGACTAGGGAACTGAGAGCACAACCAGCACAGGTTGAATGAGAATGATGACACATGATAAAATGGAACCAATGTCAGGGACTAATTGGTATGAAAACTGTTACATGGGAACCTAATTTGATATACAGACATTCACCTAAAGCACAATAAAATACGATTTTTAAAGAGAGACTCTGAATAACACACTATGTTTATTTTCAAACCAACTTACCAAGACAAGAGTACAAACCCTGACTTATCCAAGCTAAGATGGCAAGAGTTATAAGGTCCCCAAAACTGGCAGCAATGGGCGTGGCAACATTGTCAGGATTTATCCCCGTCTTCTTGGATCCAACAATAACCCCAACCATTATTATTCCTAGGAAAAAGAATAGGCATTACTTCGTATCCTGTAATTTACCAAAAAAGAATCTTGCAAATGCCTAAATATACAGGATAGACAAACAGCATTATCATTTCCAGTGAGACTACTTAGATAAGCTGACTAAAGCAAACAAAATCTCCTAGGATACTTTAGCAAAATACCTTTCAACAAACTCTAACTAGGGATTACAGTTCAATATTACATTCAGAAACATGAAAAGCTATTGCAAAATTACATAAAGCGAAAAGTTCAAATTCAGCAACCTGTATGCCTTAGATTTAATGTACCTGTGTGTATCAAACCCGAGGATTCAGACTTTAATCCTCAAATACAGTATAGAAATAAGAAAGAAAGGTGTAGTGTGTGTGTGTATATACATATGTGTATGGAGCAACTCGGAAGAAGACCCAAAAAATACCAGATGTGTTTTTATGGTGGTAGTCAGAAATGCTTGCTTCTTATTTAAATGTTGAAGTATTAAGAAAATGGAAGTGATAACATTTTCAACAATGGAGGCTAGAACACAATAGACTTTCCAAAAGACAGTCATTAAATCCAAAGCTCTCTCTGTGAGCCCACAACTAAAGAACAGAAGATGAAAATGTGATCTGTTCTTGTACTTTGAAATCCTTATTTTCTTGAATCATGGCAGGAAAATGACAGCACTGACAGCCACACCCTACTGCATAGCTTTTCTTCTGCCAAATGGGATTGATTTTCTGCTGGTAGCATATCATTAAGAGGATGCAGTCCAGACAAAGCTTTAAAATATGCTGGCCATGCCATCCAGACAGTACCGACTCACAGTGACCCTGTATAGGGATTCCAAAAGCAGCTGGTGGGTTTGAACTGCTGACCTTGTAGTTAGCAGCCCAGGGCTTATCCTACAGTGACACACCAGGGCTCATGGAAGCTTAAATATGGCTATTTTTAGACAGAAAATGACTAATTTTGTTTTTACTCCAGTATACCTATTTCATAGATAACAAAACTGAGGTGCTATAATGAAGGGTTTCATACTTGCCTAAGGTCACATAGTTTAAAAGTGACGCTAGTCTAGTAATTTTTCTACTATCCTATAAAGTCAAAACTTAAACAAGTAGGAATTCTGGCCTGCTTCACACAAAGCCATGTATCTCGCATTTTGAAGGCTTTGTAAATCACTGGACTTAACCTTTCCCATAATATGATTTTAAAATAATATGAGTTTTCCATATAAAGGGGGGGGGGAAGTAACGGTAGAGAAGTTCTAAAAAAGTATTTGCAATAATCAATCAAGATACGATATTGAATTATTTTCCCAAATCAGCACATTTACAGATCTATATGAAAAGTTCTCCTACGACAGAATGTTATCCATGTCTTTTCAGCTGACAACAATCATTTTGCATGTATTGTGGTCTAGTGGGAAGAACTAGGAGTCAGAAACCTGGGTTTTAATTCTAACTCTGCCACATCCAAGCTAGTGACACTGAACAAGTTGCCCTGTTTATCTAGTTCACAGTTTCCTCACCTACAAAATGAAGATAATAATTTAAAAAATGAAGGTAATAGTCCCTACTTTACACATATAAAGATGGTTAGGAGGGGCTGGTATGGCACTGTGGATTAATGCCCTGGACTATAAAATCAGTTTGAACCATGAGGTCAGTGGTTCAAGCTCACCAGATGCTCCTCGGAAACCTCATATAGGGTGTCTCTATGGGTCGGAAACAACCAGACAGCACTTAATGATAACAAGTGATAAAAAGGTGAAAAGATGGAAATTATAAAATAGAATCATGTCTTTATTATTATTTTTCCATTAATAAGCTGGTCCTCTAAAGTTAAAGTCTTATTAATAAATAAATACTGAGACGGAAAACCCAGCTGAGAAATTCTGTTGTAGTTAATTTTTAAAACCTCTGTCTCTTTAAAATTTTATAGACAACAACAATGTGCTATGTTAAGCATAAAGTTTATGTTTGTATGGTCACAGGAAGAGTGAGTGACGCATTTTTTGTTTGTTTGTTTGAAATCTGAAACTTAAAAAAAATATATTTAACAGAAGGACTGCTTTTGAAACTCAAAATTTCTGGACAAGCTAGTAAATACCCTGCATGGGTTCCAGAAAAGAGTTTCACAATGAATTGAACTGAGAGAAACAGCTAGGCTACGTCCTGATCATGTTCAGGGACAACCTCAAAAAACCTGCTCGAACTCCAAAGTTTACAAGTAATCAAATATAAATAAAACTGAAATAATTAAGGTATTTCTAAGTGTGAAGACCACTTTTCTTTGTTGTTGTTTTACCAGACAAGTATATTGAAACCTTGAAAGCTGGAACTCGACGGGATGCTGTGGTTTCCCAGGTCTTACGAGTTTCCTGCCTCTGACAGGGCACAATGCACTCCAACCACTTTTCTGTCACTCATTTTAGTGGAAAACATTAGCACTTTCCTTCTTTGACAGATTATCTATCGCCTTACCTGGGGGTTCTGGCTTTCACAGGTTTTACTATAGAATTTAAGTAAAATAGTCATCTTGAAAAATAAATCGCTTACACGGAAAAGACGAAAGGGTACACAGTTGAGTTCACTTACCCTGCAGAAGAGATGCAATGAAGGCAGTAGCTACACTGCTAGAGCACAGCAGTACGGAATGGTCAAGGTAGGATTTCCCTTCAGGGATCCAGCCCAATATAATGGCTGCCACAGCTGCTAGAAAGCCAACTACTGTTGCCTGAACCTAAAAAATGTTTTTATAAAATCCATCTGAATTATTTATTTAAAAAAACACATCTTTTAATTACATAAATACCACATATAAGACTGCATCTAATAATTGACATATTTGTTGGTGTTCCCACTCACAGCGACCCTCCTGTATAGAGTTTCCAAGAAGTGACTGGTGGGTTTGAACCACCAATCTTGTGGTTAGTAGTCCAGTGCCTGGCCTTTAGCACATTTTAAAGGAGGTCTGGTAGCGTAGTGGTTATGAATCAAGCTGCTAACCTCAAGGTCAGCAGTTCAAAACTACCAGCCGTTCTGCGGGAGAAAGATGCGAGAAGCTTTCTGCTTCCGTAAAGATTTGCAGCCTCGGAAACCCTGTACAGGGTCGCTATGAGTCAGAACCGACTCCACGGCACATCATCACCACCACAGTATTTTACTTTCAATGTTCCTGAAGGCAGTGAGTTCTCAAACTGTTCTGCTGAGGAGCAATAGGTACAGAATGAGATTCAAGAATGGAAACTTTTAACAAGTACCCCAAGTGACTTTGAAATGGTCATCCACAGACATCTAATATAACACTGACTCAAGACTGAAAACTAAATTTGGTTCCACTGGCAGTGCTAGCAAGAGATCTGATCTTCTCATCAGATGAAATGAGTTCGGGCTCGAATCACTCCTGACATAGTCCTAACTCCTGCCCCACCTATGAGTCCTGGATCTACCACTTAACCTCGTGGCACAATGTTTAAATTAATTCACTCAACAAGTACTTACTTAGAATCTACTATGTAAAGCCCTACTAGCCGGGCCTTGGAAACCCTACAGAGGATCACTATGAGTTGGCCCCAATTCGACAGAACCGAACAACAACATGAGTCCTGGAAGGATAAAAACTAGTCTATTAAGCACAATATCAGTGGTTCAAACGCAACAGTTGCTTCTTGAAAACTATATACAGGGTCGCGATGAGTTAGAACCAACTCGACAGCACTTCACAACAACAACAATCACATGTACATATAGGGTGCCATGGGTCAGAATGACAACTGGTTTTCCTTTTTTTTTTAATGTACAACAAGGTGCTATGCTTGGTGTTAAGCAACGTGGTGGTGAAAACAGATGGTCAAAATAGACTTATTCTGGGTTCCCAGAGAGCTGTTGGTCAGTGAGTGAGAGATAAAAATTATCACACAAATAACCACTACGGTGATAAGTGTTAGAAGAAACTTCAGTTCTTACACTATAAAAGTGATGAAAATAGTTTGCAAGAGCCATTTAAGTACATGAGTGTAAAAGTGCTTCCACAGCGCTGCCACAAAGCAACACTGTCTGACAGTGAACTCTTGGAGTCAGATCAAGAGACTGAGAAGCCAAAGAAACTCAAAGGGGCTCATGGATTCCACTTAGTCTGCGCTGTGTTTGTGTTATGGACCCCTTTGAGAATCTGGTGAAAGTTTTATTGAATAGAGATCCTTTTCTCTCAGAAATGCAGAAGCAGTCACTATTAGGAGTCAGGTTTCTGGGCGCTCAGCCTCTGATGATCCCATCCATGTCCTGATGTAGTCCCACAGCTCAGCTCTTGTGGGTGTTAGCTACAGTTTCAGAGCTGAGATTCAAGCTGTAAACACCATCATGGCTGGTCCAGCTGTTACAGTAGTTTAGCATTTTCATATAGGACAAAACATAATAGTGTGTGCAAGTAGTAAGACTATTTAATATTGCAAATTCTAACACTGTGATTCCAAGGCTCTTCCTGGTCTGATATTGTAACACAAAGCTAGGGAGTCTGCTGCAGACGGCACGTTCTTCATCTATCTACCTACCTACTCACAAGGGTGAGTCATAATTATCTGCATTCTGGTTGTAGAAAATCAAATTTTAGAAAAGACAAATACATCATTTTTCTACATAATCTCCTTGTTTTCCAATACACTGTCCATCCGTCATGAAATTTTCATATTCCCGTATTAAAAAATGTTTTAGGCTGTGCTTCAAGTCACAAATGCACTGCTGTCTTCACCTATTAATGAGAGGTGAATCTTCATCCTCGAAGGGCTGCTTTCAGGGAACCAAACAGTTCGATGGAGCAAGATCAGGACTACAGGGAGAATGCTTTAACCCTCAAAACCAAGTTTTTGCAGACTGTCAACAGTGTGGGCAGAGAAGTGTGGACCTGCACTGTCATGCGAGATCACAATGCCCTTGGAGAGCAGTCCTCTGCGTTTAATCCGAAGTTTAGGATTCAGCTCTTCAGTTAGCAACTCTGTAATGAGGACTGTTGATGGTTGAGCCTTTTTTCCGGACACTGCTCCAATACTGGACCTGTAAGAATCCACTTTCCAGCTGACGGTTGACTTTTGAACTTGGTCAGTAACTGAGGCTATTTCCATTCCATACGCTGCCGTTTACTCTTGGGATCCATGTCTCGTCACCAGTAATCATGGTGGTTTTTTCAAAGAAACTTTAACCTTCCTTCGAGTATCGGTCCAAGTTTTGTTTGCAAATGTCCATGTTCATACCTGCACAGCAGTGACCTTGAATGGGAAGTGCTGACAAGACAGCTCAGCCAAAAGAAGTTTTAATATAACCGGAGTGTGGACAATTTTTGACGCACCCTCATATTTATCTATCTATCACACCTGCCAGGGGAAAATGGAAGCACACAGTGAGATGAGAACATTCTATTCTGTAATGTAAACCTGCAAAATAAATGGCTAACTATACCCTAGAGAAAAGTATGGGTTCACGTAGGAGCTGTGGTGGCTAAACCTAGTCCATACAAGATTCATAGTCCTAAACAGCTGTTGCTTCAGGGCACATCCCTCCTAATAGGGTAATAGTCCCTCCAATGGGATTGGGGAACTTTGCTTGCTTGACAACTTAGGCCCCATTTGAGGCATCCAACCTGCACAACTATGAAGAGATCTGTTGTAGGAAATCTGCCTGGAGCCACATTGAATAGCCAGAGGAAGGAGCACAGACCCTAGCAAGCAACAACCTGAGCCCCTTTGTCCTTCCCAGGCTCTCCAACATGTACCTCCCATAACTGCTCTACAGGCAGAAGAGCCTATGCCAGCCCACTTCATTCCCTCTCCCCATGCTCACTGACTCCTTTCACAAGCTTTAGTAGAGGAAACCTCACACACATGTCTTTTCTTTTCTCTTCTGCCTTTGGTGATTTGGCTTCACCATGTGTCTCCTGACTGGCCTGTGTGGGGCTCCCTGTTTCTCATGCAGCCTTGGTGAGTGAAGCAGACAGAGGCACAGGTTTCTAGAACCAGTGAATCTCCAGCCATCTCACTCTGACAAAGAGCTGCTGGGACAGAGGAGGACTAGGGACGAGTGGAGATGAAGAGTAATGCTGAGATGAACATTACTAGAATGATTTGATGAATAAGTTGTACCACAATTCATATTACTTGGCAAGAGTTTAGGGTGTTTAAGGAATAAAATGAAGTATGTTTTCAAAGTTGCATTTATTTATTTTTCAGTACCCTATAAAAATAAACCAAACATGTTGACATCTAGTTGATTCCAGCTCACGGCGATTGAATGGGGGTTAAATATTTTTAGTATTACTCCCACATTATTGATGCTGTTATTAAATGCCATCGAGCCAATTCAGACTCATAGTGACTCCGCATAGGGTTTCCAAGGAACGGATAGTGGGTTTGAGCTGTAGACCTTGGGGTTAGCAGTCCGGTGCTTATCCTACAGCACATCAGGACTCCCACATAGACTCCTGTAATTGCCAGCTGAGAAGGATCATCTACTCCAAGGCCATTGAGTCACTTCTGACTCACAGTGGCCCTATAGTCTGAAACTGCTCCAGAGAGTTTCCAAGACTGCAAATCTTTATGAAAACAGACTGCCTTGTCTATCTGACATGGAACAGCTGGGAGTTTCAAACTGCCAACTCTTCCAATGCTTAACCCACTGAGCCGCCAGTCTCCTTGAAAAGGGCCATGGTGGTAGAGATGGTTGCGGTGTGCCATCAAGTCAGTTCTGACTCAGAGTGATCCTGCATGGCTTTCTGAAGTTATAAATCTTTACGTGAGCAGAAAGCCTCATCTTTCTTCTGTGGAGTGACTGATTCACACTGCTGACTCTGGTTAGCAGCTCAGCTCACACCCCACTACACTAACAGAATTCCTTTTGAAAGGGACAATATATGTCTCTAATGGAATGCTGTCATTTACAAGAAGAAAAAAGTGAAGCCCAAAAAGGTTAAATAAATTAACAGAGTTATCAATAGTGCCGTAGAGTCAGGTCTGATTCACAGCACCCCTTTATAGGCCTAGGTTCCCAGCAGTGGCTGGTAAGTTTGAACCACTGACCTTGTGGTTCAAAGCAACCTTGTGGTCCAGTGTTTATCCTACAGTGCCACATCAGGACAAAGGTTTTACAGCTGGTTAATGTTAGTACTGTGGGTAGATCTACATTGTTGTGAAGTGCCATCGAGTCAATTCTGACCCATAGTGAACCTGTATAGGGTTTCCAAGTGAGCTTGAACCACCAAATTTGCAAATCAAACAACTTTGCAGTCTGATGCATTAGCTCACAGCGCCTCATCAGGACTCCCGAGATCTACATATAATTTTCTTATTTCCAATCCTGAAATCTCAGAAGCAATGTACAGAAATAAAAACAAGCTACATTTCAAACTCACCAGCCATTCCTCAGAAACTCTATACAGGGTTGCTATGAGTTGGAATCAACTTGACAGCATTTAACAACAACTAGCTCAGACTAGAGTTACGAGGAACACCTGAAGTTTTGTCATGTTTTGGGATGGGGGAGAGAGTACAAGAAGAAGAGGAAGAGGTATTCACATGAGACTAGAAAGAATTATCGATAATCCATATGTAATTCAGAGTTTAGTGTTATGTGTAATGAAAAATCATGTGTTTGCTAATATCAATACTGATAGCATGCACAAATGAAGAAATACTTAGTTTAAACAAACATCTGACGATAATATATTCAAAATGTTGGTGGTGGTGTTAAGTGTCACTGAGTCGGTTCCGACTAATAGCGACCTTGTATAGGGTTTCTGAGGAGCGGCTGGTGGGTTTGAACTGCCAACCTTGTGGTTAGCATTTCAGTTAAATAAACAGACGGTTTGCTTTAAGAAAATCAGAGTAGAAAAACAGCACCTAAGCAACGAAGTGCCAAATGTTTATTTGTATTCAAATTCTGGCTCTGTTATATACTTATGATAGAAATGTTACATATTTTTCTATATTTTGTATATTATATTCGTTCATATTTGGAAGCCCCTGATCTGTATCTACAGAATAAAATACTTTCACAAGCCATGGGTGTCCACTTAATCCACCACTTTTTCACAAGATACTGAATCATGTTTTTGGTGCCTTAAAATAAATGGTAGACTTCATAGTAATAAAATTTACTCCATTCGTCTGGGTAACAAAAGAAATGAAGGCACAAACTCTGTAAACAAACTTATCTATCACTCACCTGCTTTAAGGCCAAGTTGCCAATGATTAGGTTCCACTTTTCAATGGGTGAGTCCATCTTCCCAACATTTACCTGTTAATGAGCATGTTTTCATATATCATTGTATACTCTGTATGTTGTCTTGCTTTGCTTAAAATATCACTTCAAGTCTTAAAGCCAAAGATAATTTGTCAGCAAATCTAATGTGTTTACATTATACTTTTTTTTTTTTAATCCTGTATTCACTACCAGTTAATACATTTACTACTCAGTCTCTCTTCGTGTTTAGGAAAAAAACTTTTTTTAACTTAATTAACTAGTGGAAAAGAATTAATGAACTAATGGTAATATTCACCTGCCCAGTGATGTTATTTTACAACTAACAACATCTAATATGCCACATTTTGTGTACTATGGAACAACATAATTTTAAGCTGCTAATATTTAATTAATCCTACATCATGAAACTAATGTAATTTGAAGAACTATTAAGAACAAGAAAAAAAAAAACAACAGAAAAACAAGTCACTCACATATATGTACTTAATTCCTATTTGAGTCATGATAAAAAGTGACTATGTGAAGACTGAATTATCTCAAGGCACCCTTGTTAGCAATAAAAAATTTCATTCAGTTCACATATGAATTTTGATCATGCTCCTCACTATTAAAATTTAGACATCTGTGGAATGTGGACGAATACTCTCCAATTGCTCTGTAAGCTAACACATACTTCTCAACCACTTAGGATTCAAAACAAGTATGTCAAGATCTGCCAAGTTTTTCTAACGCCGTCATTTTGGAATGCAATGAACAAGCTTTATTAAAAATACTATTCTGAACGGGCTTTTAATTATTCATCATATACTTGGTCATGAAGCTTTTCAAATGTGAAAAACCACCACCACCACCACCAGGTGAATGGGTAGAGTGGGAACTATATAAGGGTTAGCTCAGTGATTAAGCATTTACCTGCTAACTAGAAGGTAGGTGGTTTGACTTCTAGCAGAAAGGCCTCGTGCTTTGTTCCCATAAAGACTGGACTCTAGCAAACCCTATAGGGCAGTTCTACCCTGTCGCATAGTGTCACTATAAATCAGAATCCACTCACAGGCACATATCAGCACAATAACATTTATGGGTTATTAACCATGGCTGCAGACTGGCAGGGTAAGTGCTATCATCAACATTTCTTCGATCAGTCAATTTTGCAAACATTCTATTCTGTAACCTCACTCTGGACTTTAGTCTCAAATACCTGGCAAATGTAAATATTGGGATTTCACAGTGTTCCAGAATAACTTATGCTGTCTTTGTATACTTCTTTTCTAAGCTTGGGAGTCTAATTTACTGAGGAAATTCAGTGTTTGTAGCTCTACTAATTTGCCTCAAATGGGCAATAAGATATAAGCAGCATTTAAAAAGTGGATTTTTAGTTTAGAGTTCAAGAAATAGGTATGAGAGAAATTACTGTTGTTTTTCAATAACTTCTGGAAAGATGTCTATAGCTATGAGAAGTAATCTAAAATGATTCTAGGAAAAAAGTGTACAAGACGTCAAAACTCTGGGATTTCTTAGTGATTAATGGAGACATACATACATTTTGTCGTTGTGTGCCATCAAGTTGAATTGCAACTCATAGAGTCCCCATGTGACAGGTGAATTGCCCCATAGGGTTTCCTAGGCTATAATCTTTATGGGAGCACAGTGTCTTCATAGGAGAAGTACTGGACTGGGAATCACAAAGTCGGCAGTTTGAGCCCACCAACCACTCCTCAGGAGAAAGATGAGCAGTTAATGGGCGCAAACCACTAACCTTGAGTAGTTCACAGTCCAGTGCTTATTCTATGGAGCCACCACACTCCCTTTTTCTCGTACGTTGTTGTTGTTGTTAAGTGCCATCGAGTTGATTCCAACCCATAGCGACCCTTATAGGGTTTCCAAGGAGCAGCTAGTGAACTTGAACCACTGACCTTGCAATTCCAACGACTTTGCAGTCTGACGCATTAGCCCACAGCGCCACACCAGGAAAATCCAAACACTTAATCACTGGGCCACTGGAGTGCCTTCTCAAAACAGATTGCTGTTGATGTGTGACAATGAGTTGATTCCGACTTATACTGACCCTGTGTAAAGTTTCTGAGAGTGGCTGGTGGGTTTGACCTAGTGACCTTTTGGTTACCATGCCAATGCTCATCCTACAGTGCCATACCAGGATGCTCTCATAAATGGATCTCAAAATTTAATTTCTTATTTGGATTGAAACAAATGCTGGACAATGCTCAAGAATGTTGCTATTAAAAATATTTTCTTTGAGGTAAGCTAGTCCGAATTTTCATTTTCCTGGGAAAGATATCAAGTTGCTTAAATGTTTGTTTTATAAAAAACAAAGGTTATTATCCAACAAAATGAAACTTAAGCTATATTTTAATTTCCATTCTAATAACTTTCTTTTCCCTTCTATTCAAATGCTGCTGTATTTGCTTCATGACTTACTCTTTATTCATCTTTCTGACTGAGTTCTAGCTAGGTAATCCACAGATAACATAATGACAACATAACGCAATTGCAGACCACCGGGAAAGGGTGACAACTGGAAAAACTCCTCAGTAAAGTATACAGTACGCTCTAGTGGCTTGCATATTGCTATGATACTGAATGCTATGCTATTCGTATTTCATATACCAGAAGGGTCCTCCATGGTGGGCAAGTTTCAGTGAAACTTCCAGACTCTCGTGAAACTTCCAGATTCTCAAAGACTAGGAAAGAAGACCTCATGATCTACTTTCTAATAATTAGCCAATGAAAACTTTATGGATCAAAACAAAACATCATGTGATTCAAATGCCTTTGGCACATCGGACATCATGTTTGGTGCAGCAGGGAGTCAACACAGGCTTGAAAGCCCTTCAGGGAGAAGGCCTGGTACAACAGCCACAATGATGAATACTGCACTGACACTGTGCGGATGGTGCCGGACCAGGCACTGTTTTCCTTCTGTTAGGAGTAAAGTCATCGTGAGTTGAAATCGACTCGATGGCATCTAACAACATGACTATAAATCATGATATGCCTGGTGTGGCACTGTAGGATAGCACTGGTCTGCTAACCAAAAGGTCAGCAACGCAAATCTACAAGATGCTCCTTGGAAACCCTATGCAGGGTTGCTATGAGTGATAACTGATTTGACAGAATTTAACAACCACCACCACCATACATAAGTTCTAAGTACAGAAGGATGTACTAATGACACTTAGCAACAACGTCAAAAACACCAATATTAATAGCAGCTATATCTGGTTGGAGAATTGTAGTTTTTCTTTCTTTACCATTTCTTTATGATTTTTTAGTTTTTATTAATAGCCGATGTTACTTTCACATCACAAAAGTTGAAATATCAATCAACCATAAAATCTCAGTATCTCACTTGTCTCCAGTATTAACCACTGACAATAATGGCCAGAATGCTCTGGCATAAAAGAACACCAAGAATGCTAGTACTTTTTGGAATAAAAAGCATATAATTCTCAAATTAGAAAATACAATCTGATTTTCAAGTTGTATCAGACATAACTATTTACCATAGCCCTAGGAAACCGATTAATGGACTGAGAAAAAAAAAATTCTGGTAGAGGTTGTTCTCTTTCGTAGAACATTTATAGCATAAATAGTATGTATTCTTTCAGATGGGTAAAAACTTACTGCAGTTGACAATCTGGATGCCAAAGTCATTTCCAAGTTCCCCTTGAGACCAAGAAGTGCAGGAACTAAAATGAAGACTTCTGTTACTTTTTTGAATACCTCCCAGTGCTGTAAGAAAAAAGAAAAAAATTCTGATATAGATGAAAAATACTTTAAAACAAAGATACACCTTAAGCCTTTTTTCTAACTTTGAGCATACATTTTGAATGACTGCAGGCAATTTAATCAGTGAACATTTAAGACTTTGAAGTCTTGGATTACTTTAGAAGCTACAGCTACGGTTGGGAATGATCGCTAATGCATTAGTCATTACACTCCATTCTACATCTAGCTTACTACACAACCCAGAGTTACTTAAAATTTTACATTATCCCTTTATGACGGAAAGAAACAATATGTCCCTGGAACCGCATAACCTGGATTTGAATCCTGGTTCAAACACTTCCTGTAACAACCCAAGAAAATAAAAGAATTATCTAATTTAAAAAATACGGCAATAAATAATAAAGAAATTAAGTAATGTCCCCAAAGGTCAAAAGATGGGGCCTGGAGTTCACGTTAGACATTCTTAGCAGTCCCAGGTACTGGTCTCTATCCTAAGGACAGAATCATGAAAAAGAACACTAAATTAGAAATGAAAAGACCTGATTGTGGGATCCCAGTGAGTCCCATACCTCTCTGATCTCCATTTTCTTCTCCATGCAATGAAGGTAGCACCTGCCATGTCAAGTCCTCAGGAAATACCGTGATAATGAAAATGCTGTTGCTGTTGTTAGGGCTGTCAAGTTAGTTCGAACTCAGAGCAACTCTACGCACAGCAGAATGAAAAATTCCCTGGTCCTGTGCCAATCTTACAACTGTTGTGCTCCAGCTCACTGCTGCTACCATTGTGCCAGTCCATCTCGTTGGAGTCTTCCTCTTTTTTGCTAACCCTCCACTTTACCAAGCATGATGTCCTTCTCCAGGAACTGGTCCTTTCTGATAATATACCCAAAGTATGAGAGACAAAGTTTTGCCATCCTGCCTTCTAAGGAACATTCTGGCTGTACTTCCAACACAGATTTGTTTGTTCTTCTGGCAGTCCATGGTACCTTTAATATTCTCCTCCAACATCATAACTCAAATGCATTGCATCTTCTGTGGTCTTCCTAATACACAGTCCAGCTTTCACACGCATATGAGGTTACTAAAAATACCATGGTTTGGGTCAGGTGCAATTTTGTCCTCAAACTGACATCTTTGCTCTTCAACACTTTAAAGAGGTCTTGTGCAGTATATCTGCCGAATGCAATAATACATCATTTGATTTCTTGACTGCTGCTTCCATGAGTGTTGATAGTGGCTCCAAGCAAAACAAAGTCTTTTGACAACTTTAATCCTTTCTTAATTTATTATGATGGTCCAGTGGTGACGATTTTTATTTTCTTTACATTGAAGTGCAAAAATTAATGAAAGCTGTAGTCTTTGATCTTCATCAAAAATATTTTTTAAAGTAATCTTCACTTCCAGCAAGGAAGCTTATATCATCTTGCACATCGAAGAGTATTAATGAATCTTCCTCCAATCCTAATGTCACGTTCTTCATATGTTCCAACTTCTCGGATTATTTGATCAGCAAAGAGATTGAATAAGTATGGTTAAAGAATACAACCCTAGGACATACCTTTCCTGATTTTAAACCATTCAGTGTTCCCTTGTCCTGCTCGAATGACTGTCTCTTGGTCTATGGACAGGTCCCTCATGAGCACAACTAAGTGCTCCAGAAGACCCATTCTCCACAATGCTGTCCATAGTTCATCATGATCAACACAGTCGAAAGTCTTTGTGTAGCCAATAAAACCCAGGTAAACATTTTTCTGGTATTCTTGTCTCTCATACTTCAGACATGTTATCAGGAGGGGCCAGTTCCAGAAAAGGACATCATGCTTGACAAAGTGGAGGATCAGTGAAATAGAGGCAGACCGCCCCCCCCCACACACACACACAACAAGATGGACTGGCACAATGGCAGCAGCAATGAGGTCAAGCATAACAACTACTGTGAGGATGGCACAGGACCAGGCAGTATTTGGTTCTGTACCTAACAAAATATGATGGAAACAACAACAGATGGGATCAAGTTCATAACAGCAATTCCAAAGGTTAACTGCAAACTTAGAAGACAGTGAGTTTATGTGAAGCGTGAGCAACAACTCAGAAAAGGAGGTTGAGAGAATAGTTGGACAACTTGAAGAATGTAATCATGTCACTGAAATATATATGTAGAAACTTGAATTGGTGCACCTTTTCCTATGTACATTCCCAACAACAAATAAACACTTACTTAATAATAAGCATCAACAATTTCTAACATTCACTGAATGATTGCTATGTGTTGTCATTAAGGTTTATTCACATAATTTTCACAACAAACCTTTGCCATAAGCATTATTTTTACAACATCAAAGATAATTCAGGAATATATTTTACCTAAGATATCATTTTAAGATTCCTACCTAAATGGTTTGTTTTTAGAAACACCAGAACAATATCAAAGTATCTATCACTCACGTGGCATCATAATTCCACCTGTTGGGAAGCATTCCTCAAGTTCAATTCTAATCAAAAACTCTTATAAGGATTGCTATGAAACTCCCTAGCACCTCAGCATTGGTGTGATATTAAAAATTCAACACCAAAATCAAAACAACCCAAACCCACTGCTGCCAAGCCAATTCTGACTCATAGCAATGCTAGTGGGTGCCGTGGGTTTACGCTGCTAACTGCAAGGTTACAGGTTCAAAGTCACCAGCAGGTACATGGGAGAAAAGATGAGGCTGTCTGTTCCCTCAAAGATTTCGTCTCAGATACCCTACGGAGCAGTTCTACTTGGTAACTATGAGTTGTTGTTGTTGTTGTTAAGTCAGTTCTGACTTATAGTGACCCTATATAGAGTTTCCAAGGAGCAGCTAGTTCAAAATGTGGCTCAAAAATGACCTTGCAGTAAACAAGGCAATGAAACGATATACGATAGGATGAATATAAAACTAATGTTCTCCCATGTAAACTATCACATAATTTACAATAAAACATTAAAAAAAAAATGACCTTGCAGTCCAGTGCTTATCCCACAGTGCCATACCAGAACTCCAAAGTGGCAACAATGTTCTTGTTGTTGTTATGTGCCATCAAATGTACTGACTCATAGAGACATAACAGAATGAAACACTGCCTGGTCCTGGGCCAACCTCACAATTGTTGCCACACTTGAGCCTACTGATGCTGCCATATTGCCAATCCATCTCGCTGGGGGGCTTCTTTTTATCTGACCCTCCACCTTACCAAACATGATATCATTCTCCAACAACTGGTCCCTCCTGACAATATGTCCAAAGTATGAAAAACAAAATTTGGTCATCCTGGCCACCAAGTAGCACTCAGGCTGTACTTCTTCCAACATAGATCTGTTGGTTCTTTTGCCAACCCATGGCATTTTCAATAGTCTCCTCCAACACCATAACTCAAATGCATCAATTCTTCTACGGTCTTCTTCATTCACTGTCCAGCTTTCACACACAAATGAGGTTATTGAAAATACCATGGCTTGGGTCAGGTGCACCTTAGTCCTCAAGCTGACATCTTTGCTCTTCAACACTTCAAAAAGGTCTTGGGCAACAGATTTGCCTATTTGCAATGTATTTGCAATACATTGTTTGATTTCTTGACTGCTGCTTCCATGAGTGTTGATGGTTGATCCAAGATGAATGAAGTTCTTGACAACTTCAATCTTTTCTCCCTTGAAAAGAATGTAATTTATTAGTCCAGTGGTGAGGATTTTTGTTTTCTTTACATTGAGATGTAATCCATACCTAAGGCTGTGCTCTTTGATCTTCATCAGTAAATATTTTAAGTCCTCTTCACTTTCAGCAATCAAGGTTGTTTCATCTGCATATCGCAGGTTGTTAATGAGTCTTCCTCCAATCCTGAAGCCATGTTTTTCGTCATATAACCCAGCTTTTCGGATTCTTTGCTCAGCATACAGGTTGAATAAGTATGGTGAAATAATACAACCCTGGCACACGCCTTTCTTAGTTTTAAACTTTTCAGTGTTCCCATGTTCTGTTCAAACAACTGCCTCTTGGTCCAGGTACAGATTCCTCATGAGCACAATTAAGTGTTCCAGAATACTCACACTTCGCAATGTTGTCCATAGCTTGTCATCATCCACATAATCGAAAGCCTCTGCATAGTCAATAAAGCACAGGTAAACATCTTTCTCTACTTTCAGCCAAGATCTATCTGACATCAGCAATTATACTTCTCATTACTTGTCCTTTTCTGAATCTGGCTTGAACCTCTGGAAGTTCTCTGTCAATGTATGTTTGCAACATTTCTGTATGGTGGTGGTGGTGGTGGTGTGCCGTAAAGCTGGTTCTGACTCATAGCGACCCTATGCAGGGTTTCCGAGACTGTAAATCTTTCCGGGAACAGAAAGCCTCAACTTTCTCCTGCGGAACAGCTGGTAGTTTTGAAATGCTTATCTTGAGGCTCACAACCCGATTCGTAACCACTATGCTACCAGAGCTCCTTAACCATTTCTGCATAGCAGCTATTCATTACTGATGACCCACTTTATGCAAAACAAAGGTTACTTTATCTATACCTGCAGAGGTCCCCAAACATAAACCTTTATGTCCTGAGGACCTAGTAGCCATTTGAAAAAATAAAAATAAATTTGTTTAAGTGTTTATGTCATTCTTATGTAAGCACTATTACTTACTAATGGAGTATGTACTTGGTGAGCCTTGCACAAGCTCTCAAACCTTGACATTACCAACAGCCACCTTCATTTCCCGTTCCACACTGATTTCTGTGTGACACTTGCTTTTCATCACAGCACCAATGAAAACCAAGCTTTGCAAAAAGTGTGTGATCAAACAGAATGGATATAATGTTGAAATGTTAAACCACCCTGACATAGCAGTCTGTGTAGTGTTCAAGAAATAACACTGTGTTTTCTTCCAAAACTAAAAATATCCTGAGGCACAGATAGTTCATTGTGGCATCCTAAGATTCTTAACACAGGTTTTTAAAACTGCAGGAATACAAAGAAATGGAATAGCACTGCCGTCAGGATTAAAGAATCTATGGTTAGATTTTAAAAACACAACCAGTTGCCATGGATGTGATTCTGACTCGTGACAGCCCCAGGAGTGTCAGAGTAGATCTATGCTTCATAGAGTTTTCAATGGCTGGTATTTTAGAAGCCAACCTCCAGTCCTTCCTTTGAGGCATCTCTGGGTGAACATGAACTGCAGTGAGCACCTTAACTGTCTGTACCACCAAGGGACTCCTATGCTGATATCCTGCCTCTAAAACTTACTGTGTGACTTGGTCAAAACTATGCTTTACTTCTTGATCTAAGCCAGTATGAGGAATGTTCCTACCTCATAAGGCTGTGTTCAAGACTGTGCCTGCATGCCATCATGAATCCCAAAGACTGAGTGCTAACTGGCTGTAACACCAAATATGTTATCAGTTCATTTTCTTGTCATGAGTAGATAAAGCAGAGAAAAGTCCAGAGTGAGGTTACTGAGGCAATTAGTGCCAAAAAGAAACTTCACCATTTACAAATCTGGACTTGATACAGGCATGTCCTGTAAGACTATGAAGATTACTATGAACCTTTGAACTGAACTTGCCACAAAGGAAATCCACTTCTAGTTGTGTCTAATCTAGCACTTGGTAAGCACTCACACATCAAATTCTGAAATGTTTGCCAATATTTTGTCAAGGATCTCTTTATCTGCATTCAAAAGAATATTAGTCTTGAACTTTCTTTTCTTTTTTACATTGCCTTTGTCAGGTTTTAGTATCAGGACAATTCTACCTTTTTAAAATGAGTGGGGAAATATTACTTCCTCTTCTGTTTTCCAGAAAAAGTTTATGTCCACTGGTATCAATTCTGCTTTAAACATCTGGTAGAGTTCTTGGTGAAACCATCTGGATAGTTTCATCTGTATATTTCTTCTTGAAGAGTTTTAAAATGATGAATTCAATTTTCTTAATATATATTACTCTTGTTGGTAGGTGTCATAGAGTCAGTTCCTAGTCAGGGCCATCTACGAGGTAATCGGCTCATCAGCACTCCATCTTTGTTATGTACAACAGACCAAAACGCTGCCTGATCCTGCGCCAGCCTGTACGTAACATGATAACAACACAGGGCACCACAGGGTAACATTGGACTGCTAATCACAAGGTTAGCAGTTCAAACCCACCATCTGGCCTTGCTTTGAGTCAAAACCAACTCGATGGCACTTAACAAACAAGATTTCATATTGAACGAATTGAGGTCATCTGTGTTTTCTCAAAGTAGTGGTTCATCTCATATAAACTGTAAAATCTGGATGCTTAGAGTTGTTTTAGTAGTTTACTATTCTTTTTATGTATGCAGGATCTGTAGTTATATTCCATTGCATCCCTAATATTGGGAATGTGTATTGTCTAATCTGACAGTTCATGGAGTCTTTCATCTGTCTCCTCTATTCTGCTGTTGAGCCCAGCATTGAGATTTTTAATTTGCTGCTGTGTTTTCCAGGTCTAAAATGTCCATGTGATTCCTTATTATAGCTTCTATCCTTTGCTGGTGCTATTTCTTTCTTTCTTGGGACTTTCTATTTCTTTCGTTTGCTTTTTGAAGCGTGTATATCATGTTTGCTTTATAATCTTTGTCAGATAACTATATCATCTCTATCATCTTGTGTCGGCATTTAATGCCTTCCTTTCCCCCCCACCCCCATTTAGTTCTCAGTATGACAAGTGATTTTCTATTACAACCTGGACATTATTGTATTATGTTCAAAGACTCTGGATCTTATTTAACTCTTCTTTTTAGCTGTCTTTCTTTGGCATTGCTCTA
Source organism: Chrysochloris asiatica (assembly GCF_000296735.1). Lineage (NCBI taxonomy): Eukaryota > Metazoa > Chordata > Mammalia > Afrosoricida > Chrysochloridae > Chrysochloris > Chrysochloris asiatica. Next base: position 783,044 of record NW_006408678.1, on the reverse strand, counting down.
GCAGGTACAGAGAGTGAGGATGCGGCCAGGTAAACACAGAAGTCTAGGTTCCCCACTTAGCTTCTGTAGACATCCAACAGCCAGTGTCCTCATTCCTTCTGGGCAGGGATGGGAGTATTGGCTCCCTATATAGTTCCCACTGACACTACTGTGGGCGGCGCCTCAGTATCAGCCAGCAGAGATGAAAGCACTGACTTTCTGTTTCGCCTTCTCTGACACCACCCCAGCTTCCGTATCAGGCCTTGCTAGGAAGAAAGTCTAAGTTCTTCTGGGTCTCTGCAGGTGTGAATGTGGCCACAGGCTTTTTGTAGCATTTGGCTGGAGTAGAACAGTTACTATACAAACGTTTTCTGGCTTGCTAGGCTGCCCCTTTCCTGGTCTCCTAGTCAAAGAAAGCAGGCTTTGTTAGCATCCACTGGCATTTCTGGGTTACTAGCTTCCTCAGCTCCAAGTTTGGGGAAAATGAGGCAAAAACAACAACAAAAATACAGGAAAGTCACCACTGTGTTACTGATCTGACTCTCAGCAATGTAACCATTCGGTTTTCTTCTATCTTTTGAGCTTTCTTTTGTTATTTTATATAAAATTTCCAGAGTTTCTTGTTTTACTTAAAAGAAAAACAGGTAAAAGAATGTCTACACTATTGTACCAAAAGTAAAAGTCCATGCATTGGTTTTCAACAAAAACAGAGCCGTTACATTAGAGGACGTGCTGTTACCTAATAGTTGGAGTTACAGATAGGTTGAGAGGTATTTTTATCTTTACTACAAACTTGAAAACTATAGCACTAGACCCTCTAACTGCAGTTCAGTTCACACCCACCAGCCACTCCTTGGGAACCCTACAAGGGTCACCATGAGTAGGAACTGACTCAATGGCACTTTACAACAATAAAACTACAGCTATATTTTATAAATGGACAAACATGGTGATGTCACTCTAGCTCTGTTGAGAGACAGGTGACAAAAATTATTCTAAAATTAAAGTTGCCCTCTTACCTTTATTTTGCCCATTTAAAATACTGGCATTTCATACACAAAACTTTAAACAAAGCATTCTCTTCCTATCTGACCTACTTTCTATATCAGAATAATAATCACTCTCACCCACCCCCCGAAAAAACCCACTGCCACCAAGTTGACCCTAACTCATGCCAACCCTATAGGACAAGGGGTTTTCCAAGGAGATAAATCTTTTTGGAAGCAAGCTGCTGTCTAAAGAAGGTCTTTGAAATTAATAAATCATTGGTTTTTCAGAAATCTATCATACGTTCTCCAGCATCATTTCTATCATTAAGGCCTTATTTTCCAACTACTGATCCTTCCTCTTTGCTCCCAACCTTTGCATTCCAATCACCACTAATGATCAATACATCTTGATTGCATGCTTGATCAATTTCAAATTGAAGAAGTTGGTAGAATTCTTCTATTTTATCCTCTCTGGCTTTAGTGGTTGGTGTGTAAACTTGAATAATAGTGGTATTAACTGGTCTTCCCTGTAGGCACATGGATATTATCCTATCACAGACAGCATTGTACCTCATGACTGATCTTCATTTGTTCTTTTTGATGATGATAGGTACATAAAATTGTATGACAGTGCTATTAACTGGTCTTCTTTGTTGCTGTTGTTGTTGTTAAGAGCCATTAAGTCGGTTTTGACTCATAGCGATCCTATATAGGGCTTTCTAGGAGCGACTGGTGAGTATGAACTACTGACCTTGAGGTTCAAACCAACCTGGAGGTTGAGTGTTTTTCCTATGCTACTACGCCAGGTCTTCTTTGTAGACATATAGATATTATCTCTTCACAGACATCATTGTACTTGAATATAGATCTTGAAATGGTCTTTTTGATAATGAATGTGATGCCATTCCTCTTCATTTTGATGTTTCCAGCACAGTACACCATATGACTGTTGGATTCAAAATGGCCAATACCAGTTCATTTAAGCACATTAATGCCTAAGTGATCGATCTTTATGCACTTCATTTCATTTTTGACATCCAATTCCTAAGTTTATACTTCGTATATTTACGTTCCGATTATTAATGAATGTTTACAGCTGTTTCTTCTCATTTTGATCTGTGTCTCATCAAGCAAATGAAGCATCTTAAAGCTTTGCTCCATTCACATCATTATGGTCAACTCTGCTTTGAGGAGTCCGCACTTCCCAAGTCATGCTTGGAATGCCTTGCAATCTGAGGAGCTCACTTTCCAGCACTGTGTCTGACAATGCTCTGCTGCTATTCAGAGTTTCCAGTGACTAGCCATTCAGAGTCCTGGTAGTGAGAGTAGTCACACGGAGAAAAAAATGACACTTTCTGCTCCTGTAAAGATTGACAGACTCAGAAACCCTATGTAGGGACACTGAGTCAGAACCAACTCTGTGACACACAACCACCACCCACTACTACCAACTACGCAGAGCAGTCCTGGTGAAGTGCTCTGGGATAAACATGGGGCTGCTAAGCACAAGGATGGTGGTTCAAATCTACCAGCCAGTCCTTAGAAATCCTAAATGGGGTTGTTATGAATTGGAACTGACTCAAAGGCACATAACAACAACAACAAAACCACCACCATTCAGAAATGGTCTGTGGCTCCTTCCTAATCTGTGTTACTCTGGAAGCGCCACTGAAACCTGTCTACCATGGGTGATACTGGTGGTACAGTTTCCAGTATTATAGCAACATGAAAGCCATGGCAGACAGATGATTACTAGACACAACGCAGTCGTAGTGATGAGTCTGTGAGAGCGAGCGATAATCTGGTTTCTCTCAAAGGTATACATTTCAGCATGTACCAAAACTGTGTTCATAAAATACAAGAGAATCTCAGGCTTTTGTAGACACCAACTTTTAATCATTCCCTAATGATAAGCATAAATTTACCTACAAATTGCTAGAAGTTAGAAAGGTATTAGATCAGCTCATGGATTATTTAGGAAGATGGGTAGTTAACACTAAACTTATTTTATAGAATCTTATAAGAGTTAAGTTTATGGATAATCCAAGATATGCACACAGCATATGATTCAGAGAACAGGATGATCCAGAGAGGACTCTTATCACTTACTAGCTGTATTTCCTTGGGAAAACCATTTTTAAATATATTTTAATTTACTGAAGAAAAGACAAAAGATTTGGACTAGGTGATTTCTAAGTATCCAATTCAGACTTTATACAATTTAAAGCTGTAAGCCTGGTTATCAAAATTCAAGAATCCCTTAAGGCAGACACATTTAATAATATTAAATGCCTGCTCTGTGTTAGACAGTAAGTAGGCTAAGTGGGTCTCAAACTTTTGTTCTTGTTGTTGTTATGTGTTATGGAGTAGGTTTTGACTCATAGCGACCCTGTACAGGGTTTCTGAGGCTGTAAATCTCTATGGGAGCAGAAAGCCTCATCTTTCTCCCACGGAACAGCTGGTAGTTTCGAACTGATGACCCTGAGGTTTGCAACCCGATTCGTAACCACTACGCTACCAAAGGTACTTAAACTTTAGTGGGCATCAAAATCACAATGGAAGGAGAACAAACAAGATGGCGGATCGGGTGGACGTATAGCAGAGAGCTCCGCCAACAACAACACAGAA
>NW_006408678.1:776961-779073 GCF_000296735.1 Chrysochloris asiatica | reverse complement strand
CTAAGCAAGACAGAGGTAAATAATGATGTATGTACAACCTTGGAACAACAGGGCTCTGGGATACAGGGAGTGAGACATGGTTGGAATGGGCAAAAGGGGGGAAATAATGTTAAGATGCTTAGCTGTCTTTTGAATCTTGGTTTTCCTGGAAACACTTGAAGGGGAGAGAAAAAAATAGCCAGAAATATCACCATAGAAAGCTTGTAAGTTCATCTTCTGCCTATAACTGATTGGAATACCTAAATTAGGGCTACAACGTGTCCAGTGAAGGAGGCTACCCATGGAGCCTCTGCATTACATAAGACCATAGGTGGAATCCTGAACCTCACCCAGAATCTTCTGAGGTGGAAAATTTCTACTTGGAAGGACAAGCAGACCAGCCTGGAGTGACTAGAAGAACAGAAAATACTTCTTGAAAGAAAGACCGACAGGAAAAATACAAAACAATAATGGCAGTCTGACTTATTACTACAAGAACAAGCAAGTTGCTTGCCCAGGAGACATCAAGGCAAGTGGTCAGGTCACCTCAGAGCAAAACCCCTTCCAAGACTAAGACTCAATGGGAATACACGAGCAGACATGTGCTCTGATTGGTGACCACTTTTGTCACTGATAAGGGGAAGTGAGGGAAAAACAGCAATGAAGTTGCGAGCTAAGCCCTACAACGTTCAATAGACTCCTATGAATCCGGGTGGATACCTGGTTGGCCAGCAGTGTGGTAAGACCTGGGGACTCTTGGGCCCAGAGTTAGTGACACAGCCACAGAGGACTAGAGTGGAGAGTGAAGCATTCAGCTGATAAGAAGAGAGGGCATATGCATAAGAACATCCACACTTGTAGATAATACCCACTCGACCTGGCTTCAATGACTAGATGATCAGAGCTCAACCAGAAGAAGAAATAAGAGGAAAAAAAAAGAGTAATCAGATACAATCTGATGAACTTGACCTACACTATGGATGCAGTAGCTCAAAAGAGGGAACAAATGTTTACAGCAAGGATCATTCCCACCCCCTCGAACACAGGGTAGACAGCAACTTGGACACTGGCTACCCAATATGGAGGGGGGAGGGGCTACAAAGACAAGAAGTGACTGGCTTACAAGCTTTCAAGAGGGAACCTAGATCCAGAGGAAGGTAGAATCTCCACTGAGTAGTATCCAATCTGTCTGGGTGGTGCTGATGAAAGGAGATGGGGATCGGTCACTTGTGGTACAATGGTGAATAATTGTTATCAGGACTGACTGCGAGGGTTGGAAATATAAAGGTGGACAATTTGTAGCAAAAGGAGGGGAGTGATTGACTTTGTAGTCCAGGAGGCAAGGTCCCTGGAACCATCAAGGAAGAAGAGTGGAGTGCAAGACCCTACCCAGAGAAGTGGTGACGCCAGAGATGAAGGCAGAGACGATGACGTGGAGAGATGAAGCGGCTGGGGACTCTAGACCCATAGAGGGACAGGGACTGTGTGCTGATGACAGGGAGGCAGGCTTGCAGGGTATACCCTTTGGTTGTTTGATGATGCATGGAGAGGACTGTAACCATTGCAATGATACGATATATGATAGGATGAATGTAAAACTAATGTTCTTCCAAGTAAACTATCACATAATTGACAATAAAACATTAAAAAAAAAAAAAACTGGCAGTATAACTGGCTACTACAAGAATAAGCAAGCTGTTCACCAGGAAGCCATCAAGGCAAGCAATCAAGTTCTTTGAGGACAAACCCCCCTCTAAAACTAAAACTCAAAGGGAACACACAAACAAGCATGTAAGCTTGCTGACGACCACATTGGTCTACTGGTGAATGGAAGAAGGGGAAAGGCAGCAATGAAGAAATGAGCTAAATTCAACCACATTCCATAGACTCCCATTGACCTGGAGATGAGAGAGAGAAGAGGAAGTGCTGGTTGGTCCAAAGTGTGGTGAGACCTGGGGACTCCTGAGCCCATGGACAAGGGCATAGCCACAGAGGGCTAGAGCAGAGAGTGAAGCATCCACCTGATATGAAGTGAGGGGGAGATGCACAATAACACCCAAATTTGCATACAGTACCCTTTGACCTAGCCTAGTTGGCTCCATAATCAGAACTCGACTAGAGGAAGATTACCAA
>NW_006408678.1:762065-776861 GCF_000296735.1 Chrysochloris asiatica | reverse complement strand
TATATGCCTGAGTGGGTTTTTTTGTTTGTGTGTTTTTTTAAAAAAAGCTAAAGTGGATAAAGAGAAATACTTTTAACTGATGGTATATGGAGGAGATTATAATCAATGTAATGAAACAAGTTATATGAATTGTTGAATGTGAAACTGATGATGTGCCCTGTAAACCTTCACTCAATCCGCAATAAAAACCTTAAATTAAAAAAATAAAATAATAAAATAAAAACTGGAAAAAAAAATCACAATGGAGCCCACCCCCAAGCTCCTAATTCAGTAGGTTAGAATGGGACCTGAAATTTTATGTACGAGGGGGCTTCAAAAATAATTGAAAAATGCAAACTTTCCATGAACTTTTAAAGCCTCCTTGTATCTAGCAATGATGCCCACATCACTTGTGTTGAAAACCACTGGTTTAGTAAACCAGAAAGACCACAGAAGGATCATGTCTTATACTTGAGAAATAACTCCTGTAGAGATGTTGTTCTTTCTCTTCTACACACTTTTCTATCTTCTTTCCTTTAACAACATCCACTCTTTGGAAAAGCTGTTCAACTCCTATTCCATGAGGTTTTAGTATGATTGTCAATCTTTATGCCTACTGGCTCCAGAAGTAGAAATATAATACAAACTAGTCATAGAATCAGATTCCCATAGTCTCACGAATTGATCCACGGGGTGGGTAAGGGTAAGTGACCAAAAAACCAACTAAAGAGTTCTTACCTAGAAATTTCCAAACTGAAGGAGCTTATAAAACAAGCTCAAAGGATACAACCCCACAGCTATCAGGAGTTATGTTGTTGTTGTTAAGTGCCATTGAGTCGATTCCGACTCACAGCGACCCTGTATAGGGGTTTCCAAGGAGCAGCTCGTGGGTTTGAACTGCCTGGACCTGGTGGTTCCCAGTCAAGTGCTGATCCTACACTGCCGAATCAGAAGTCCATAAGGAGCTATAAGCAATAGGAAAAAATGAGGCCAAGAGAACAACAGGAGTTGAAATGAAAGATGAAAGGAAAAAAGGCAATGATAAAATTAAGTTTATGATCTAGTCACATCTTAGACAAGCTATGCCCCTGTTCTTTCCAGTAATGCAAGCTCATGCATTTTCTTACAACAGGAGAGTTATGACTGGGTTTAATTCACTCACTTACCAGCTATGTGACCATAGGCAGATCATTTTATCTTGAAGACTCATTTGTAAAATGGAAATTGCACCAATGTTATGGGTTGGCTTATGCACCACCCCCACCAAAAAGATACATTCAAGTCCTAACCCCCAGTACCTATGACTGTGACATTATTAGAAAATAAGAGTCTTTTCTGATGCAATCAAGAAAATATGAAGGTATTAGGGTTGGCCTTAATATGCTGCTGGACTTGTATGGGACAGATATACAAGTAGAACACCATGTGAAGATGGAGGCGGAGATTGGACTGAGGCATCTACATGCCGAGGAATGCCAAGGATTGATGGCTCTCACCACAAAGTTAGAGAAAGGCACAAAAGAGGGTCTCCTTCTGAAAGAATCAATGCTTCTGCTACCCTGGTTTTAGACTACTTGTCTTCAGAACTGTGAGGGACTGTGTTACATTTCTTTTCTTTCTTTCTCTCTTCCTTTTTTACAGTCTATAACATGCAGAAGAGATAACATGATGATTTCATCTCAACTTACAAAGGTCTCAGATATTTTATCCCAAGCATATAGCTGCTCACGCAAGGGAATGCATTTTTATTCTTCTTCCAGCCCTAGGAAACAAATAAAATCACCTACCTCAGGAAGTCATTGTTAAGTGAGTAACTCATGCAGTGCATTAATACAGAACATTCAATGAGAGACGTTTGTTAACCTTATTGAACATTTGACTCCCAGGTACTCTAGCTGGTGCTTTACAAACGTCTTTAACTCAGGACATAGAGTGAATACAGAATGCTGTAAGTCACAAGGGCACAAAGGTAGGGGTACCAGTCAGGGGTCACCAGAGAACAGAAGCAGTAACAGACATACAGACATAAGCACAGACACAGTGATTGCTTTACATTGCGATTGATTTTAATGGATTGTCTCAGACTACAAAGACTGGCAAGTCTGAAATCTGCAGGGCTGGCCAGCAAACCTCAAGTTTTTATCTTAAATTGCTCCTTTAAATTGATAAGATAAGGTCTACACACAGCACTGAGGGTCATGTCCTTTAAAGCCAACTGACTTTAGATATTAACCAAACCCCAAACCAAATCCACTGCCGTCAATTCAGTTCTGACTCACAGCACCTCGGTAAGACACAGAACTGCCCCAGAGTTTGTTGCTGTTGTTGTTAAGCGTCGCTAAGTCAGTTCTAACTCTTAGCAACCTGTGTATGGTTTCCAAATATGTAAAGCTTTACAGGAGCAGAAAAGTCTCATCTTTCTCCCACAGAGCAGCTAGTGGATTTGAACGTCAACCTTGTGGTTAGTAGTCCAGTGTTTATCCTACAGTGCCACCAGCACTCCTACCCCAGAGAGTCTAAGAGGTTCTAAGTCTTTGTAGAAGCAGACTGCTATGTCTTTCTCCCATGGAGCAGCTGGTGGGTTCAGAAACTTTAATTAACCACTGTGTCACCTGGGCTCCTAGATGCTAACAACATCTGTTAAGATATTTTCACAGCAATGAATGTCTGATTAAGCAACTGGGTACTTCCAGCCGAGTCGGAGTCCTGGTGTGGCGCTGTGGGCTAATGCGTCAGACTGCAAAGTCATTTGAATTGCAACGTCGGTGGTTCAAGCTCACCAGATGCTCCTTGGAAACCCTATACAGGGTTGCTATGAGTTGGAATCAACTTGATGATACTCAACAACAACACAGCCTAGTCAGCCTCCTGGTGTGGCACTGTAGGATCAGCATTGGACTGCAAACCACAAGGTCGGCAGATCAACCCCACGAGCTGCTCCTCAGAAACCCTATAAAAGTCGCTATGAGTCAGAACAGACTTGACGGCACTTAACAACAACAATATAGCCTAGTCAGGTTGACACACAGCAGGGCTTCAAACTTGTTCAACCACAGCCAACATGGCAAACGCAGAACAGATCTGAATATTTTTAATTTGGATGATCCAGAATGCTAACTGAAACAGGAAAAGTTCGGTTTGAAGTTCTGGGATGGGAGACTCAGAAGAGGCACAGTGAGCATTTTCAGGAGACAAGGCATGACACTGGGTTACTGCCAGCACTCTGGAGACTGATGTATGTTCAGACTGGCAACATCAGCCACCAGCTGTCCACTCAACTAGTTAGAAGATTTGCTTGCTGTGCAGTATGCACACTCCCCTTGTTTTCTAGCTGGGCTTTGGCCTGTGATTTCTCCTGTTCTGGTTAGCGTTCTAGTTCATCCACATTTGACAAATTTGGGTCCATTCCAGTGTCATTTCACTGGCCAAGACTTATGGCTAAAGCAGTCTGAAGCCGTGTACAGAGATGACAATGTGGTAGGTTAGATTAAGACAAAAGCTTATTCCTTTAGAGGAAGCTCCAATGTGTAAGAGCATTCTATATTCCCAGGGTCTTTTGAGTACTTTTATAGAATGGCTATTAACACTCACTTCTTACCTCTTATGGTATTTAAATATTCAGTCATATACTATATAGTTAAGGAGCTCTGGTAGCTTAGTGGCTACGAATCGGGCTGCGAACCTTAAGGTCAGCGGTTCGAAACTACCAGCTGCTTCATGGGAGAAAGATGAGGCTTTTTACTTCCGTAAAGATTTACACCCTCGGAAACCCTGTACAGGGTCGCTATGGGTCGGAACCGACTCGACGGCACTTAACAACAACAACAATACTATAGTTACACTTCATGTGTTGCATTTCCTACTACTACCAAAAAGGCACAGACTTTGGGTTAAAAATTCTGGTTTTGAAACCTTATCCTGCATTTATAAGCTGAATAAACCTCCTGAGTTTCAATATCCTCATTTCTAAAATGAGGGTAATATCTATAAAACTCCATCTTTGGCTTATACCTCCACCTCAAAACAGGTGATTTTGGCATTTTTCCGCAGTAAACATCAACTGATAATGCAAAACTGATTAACTGAAGAAAAACAAAGTAGAGAGGTAGGACTAGAGCAGATCTTACATGCAATAGGGAACAGATGTGCTATTAAACAGAAGGTGATAATGGCCAAGTATCTGCCTAATCTGCCATCTGCTGAAAATTAGAATATTACTTTAAGATACTAATGGTCAGTTAGCCCCTATCTTGCATTTGATGACCCAGCTCAGGCAGCACATGCATGGACAAAAATAAAAATGTCTTAACTGTTTAACACTGGCCCGTTATAAATAAATAATTGTAGCTGTTGTTGTTAAGTGCCGTCAAATTGGTTCCAACTTATAGCAACCCTGTACAGGGTTTCCAAAGAGAGGCTGGTGAGCTTGAACCACCCACCATGTGTTATAAGCCGACCTTGTAGTCCAGCACATTAACTCGCAGCACCACTCTAGGACTCTGTAAATAAATTACAGAGAGCTCTTAAAGGATTAAAAATGCTTTCTCACAAGCATTCTAGAATCATATAATTCCACCCTTCAGGTCTGGAAAGGAACTCACCCATGTGACCCAATTTTCGGTCAAGTAGTAGAAATTTAATAGGGAGGACAACAACACCATTGTTGTTGGAATGATCAATCATTCAAAATCAGAAGGCAGCATTTACCTAAGAACAAAGTTGAGAAAGGACTAGACAGTGGGTGGAATGCAAACAGAAAGCACTGGAAGGAATGTCAGATCATTGTTGTTGCTGCATGGAGGGGACAGCAATCACTGAGATGAAACAAAGTATCTGATTTGTTGAACATAAAGCTGATGATCTTGTCTGTAAACTTGCACTCAATTCATAATAAAAAGTTCAACAATAAAGAGCACAGCCCAGAAAACTCTAAGGAATAGTTGTACTCTGTAACACATGGAGTTGTCATGAAACTATAACTGACTGGGGGTAAAAAAGAATCACATAATGCCCAGTGGTTAAAAAGAGCAGTACTGAAATTAAACCAAGATCCAAGACTGAGTTCTGGGACTTAATATGCAATTCCCTATTGTATAAAAGGAAGAAAAAATATCTACTCCAAAGTTTCCTTGAAAGGATTACATGAGATGCCACTGGTAAGAGGCAGAGTGGTAGTGCTGGCCCATAGCAGGCCTTCAGTACATGGTGACTGTTAAATATTCATTCAACAAATACATATTTACTAAACATGTACTCCATTGTCAGAAACACTGCTATGGATATAGTGATTGGAAAAAGAAAAACAAAAAAAAAGGATGTCTCCACTGGGACAAAAGTCAAATATGAGAGTCAAAATAGTGACCTGATTTAATTAGGGGATTTGTTGTTGTTAAGTGCTGGTGTAGCTCTGCAGATTAATGTGTTGGGCCACAAGGTCTGTTTGAACCACAAGGTCAGTAGTTCAAGCTCACCAGCCATTCCTTGGAAACCCTACACAGGGTTGCTATGAATCAGAACCAACTTGACAGCACCTAACAAGTAGAAGTCAGTTACAACTCATAGCGACCCTGTATAGGGTTTTCAAGGAGCAGCTGCTGGGTTTGAACTGCTGACTTTAAGGTTAACAGTCTAGTACTTATTCTACAATGCCACACAAATGTCCAATCTGAGAGTTAAATTAGTGATCTAATTTGATGAGGGGATAAGTGACTCTTAAGATGACATCTAAAATGGAATTAGAATTCTGAATGGGAAAAAGAATATTCTAGACAAAGGCCATAAGACATGAAAGACTAATGGACTTTTGATGAAGTAAAAACAGACCAGTGACACTGAAACACAATAAACATGGTGTTAAGTGAACTAAGTAAGATGAGTTTGGAATGATAGCGGTGAACCAGTTCATACAAAACTTAGTAATCACACTGTTTGCTTCTATTACTGTTATCATAAATAGCACACAAATATGTTATTATCTTACAGCTCTGGGGGCCAGAAGTCTAAGAAAGTCTCACTGGGCTAATGTCCTAATACAGGCTCCAGGGAAGAATCTGTTTCCTTGCGTTTTCTAGACACAGCCTGTTTTGCTCCTTTCATCTCCAGAGCAATGGCTGGTCAAGGCGTTCCCAAGCAGTATCACTCCGACACACACCAATGACGCCATCTTTCACTCATTGGGGCCCTTATGATCACATGAAGAAGCCCAGCTGCCACAGTGGTAAAGTGTTCAGCTGCTAACCAAAAGGTCAGCAGTGCAATCCTACAGTGCTCCACAGGAGAAAAGACCTGCTGGCAGCTGTCCTTAAGGAAAACCCTACGGGACAGTCTAGGGTTGCTATGAGTCAGGAACCATTGAACGACACACAAAAACAATTACATTGGACCTATCTGGGTAATCAGGGATAATCCCCATCTAAAGGTCAACTGATAAACAACCTGGGTTACATCTGTAGCCTAAAATTCCCCTGGTCATATAGCATAGCATATGGAGTCCTGGTGTGGCGCTGCAAAGCCATTTGAACTGCAATGTTGGCAGTTCAAGCTCACCAGCTGCTCCTTGGAAACCCCGTACAGAGTCGCTATGGGTCAGAACCGACTTGATGGCACTTAACAACAATAACAATTCACAGATTCTAGGTTTAAGACATGGACATCTTTGGGAGACCATTATTTTGCCTACTACCAATCAAAATAATTATTTTGATTCTTTTGACCAAAAGCTCTAATGACACATTTTTAGCAGTGACTTGAGGAAGTAAAGTAATTGAGGTTTTTAAAAACGAGGTTTTCTAGTTCTTGGTCCTAGGATATGGTGTGGTTTATCTCAGTCTGATCCTGGTAGGAAGTATTTCCAGGTGATTATTCCTGAGCCTCTTTCTTTAACCCAGGGAATGAAGGAACATGACCCAAAGAGCAGTTGTGTTTCTTGATCTTTCCTGAGGATACTCTTCTGGTACAAGAGAATGGCTTTGAAAGCCATCCTTCCCACAAAACGACCAGGGCCACTCTCAGGTTTTGTAGGTTTGATTTTGTGGTGGGTTTTGGGTTTGGTTTTTTGTTTGTTTCTGGAAATGTGAGCACTGATATACTCAATTCCACCTTCCTGAGTACCTTCCGGTAAAGATTTTAGAACCTTTCATTCAGCTAGACTTTTCTAATCTTCCAGCTTGCTTCCTATAAGCAGACTTTCCGGGAAGTTTATTCATCTCCTAATTCTAAGGAGCTCTGGTAGCGTAGTGGTTATGAATCGGGCTGCTCACCTTAAGGTCAGCAGTTCGAAACTACCAGCTGTTCTGCGGGAGAAAGATGAGGCTTTCTGCTTCCGTAGAGATTTACAGCCTCAGAAACCCTATCAGGGCACTATGAGTGGGAACCGACTCCACGGCATATAACAAAAAAATAAATCAAAATAAGGAAGCTCCTCCCCATCTCAGTTTGTTTCCTGTAGCTATCCTACCTGGAGAATGCCTACTTTTCTAACAGAAAGAAGAAAAATCAAGAGAAATAATAAAGGCAGAAGAGCTACAGAGAACATGCTACAACAAATAAAAGAGTTTCAATAAGAAAGTATATTAACCAGTTCTCATTGTATTATGATGTGTAATGCTTAGTGGCTAACAACCATTATTTATTTCTCACTGCATTACATAAGAACTATGAGCTGCAGTTCTCTGCTAAGCTCAAGTTTCACATGTCTTCTCTCTCTGGGTTCCATGTGCAAGCAGTCAGTATTCCTTAGATAGAACACAGGAGAAAGAGTCAAGCCAGACCAATTACATTTTGCAAAGCTTCTGCTTCAATATGGTTTCTGTGATATATGTTCATGTCTCATTGGCCTGAGCAAGCCTATGGACAAGGCTAACAAGTGAGAAAGTTTACAGGATGGCATTTTCGGTCACCTGACAAAGAGCATGTATGAAGAATCGTCTTACAGAAGAAGGGCAATAGTTAAGAAAATAACAATCTACTACAGGATGGTGAACAGTATCTCACACAATCATTTTATTGTGATTCTACTATGTGCCGGGCACAGAATAGACACATATGCACACCACCATAATAAGCAATAAGTATACAGTGTAGGAAAGGTGCTCTAGTAGCATAGTGATTACGAATCGGGCTATGAACTTTAAGGTCAGCAGTTCGAAACTACCAGCTGTTCCACTGGAGAAAGATTAGGCTTTCTGCTCCCGTAAAGGTTTATAGCCTCGGAAACCGTGTACAGGGTCGCTATGAGACCGAACCAACTCTACAGCACATCACGACAGATAATGATATAATGTTGGCAATTCAATACTGAAGCTGAAAAAAAATTATGTCCACAAGAGCCAAAGTACGACCTTGAGTCTATTCCATCTAAATTTAGTGATCATCTCTAGAGTTGACTCACTGAACACTAACGACTGAAGACCTAATGAATTGTAAGATGACATCTTCCACTATGATGGCAGACTAGGCAGTATGCCCAATTAACATATTAAAAGCTGCTAAATGCTAATAGTAACTAAAGGAAGTTAACTGAAACAAAACAACATTTTCCTGTTAGATTGGTAAAGTGACAAAGATTGAGAATATCCAACATTGATAATGGTATGGATTAATATAAATGCTTATATATTGATGCTAAAAGTACAAATTGGTACAAACTTTTTAGAAAGCAATCTGACAGCATCTACAAAATTTTAAATGCCCATATACCTTAAGACAGCAATCCTATTTTTAAAATCTAACCTATAAAAATACTAGTGCAAATATGTAAGATACATTTATAGGGATATTTAGTAACACATCATCATGAAATAATGGGTAAGTAAATTTTGGATTATACAAACAAGGGAATAAAAACTCAGTTTCAAATGCTGAAAATGTTTATGTACCAATCTGGAAAAATATCAAAGATGTATTGCTAAGCAATAAAAAGAAATTAAAAAAATACTTGTAGCATTTCATTTTTGTTTTTGAAAAAAAATCCATACATTCATGTTGATGTAAGCATTGGAAAAGCATGTAGAAATACATCTATACATATATAACACAAGATGAAGACTGGCAATCTCTGAGTGGAGGGGGGTTTTGGTTTAGAAATGAGGAATAAAGAGAAACTTTTTGAAATGTAATACTCTTCTTTATTGTTTGAAAGCTTTTTAACAAGTATATATTCACCTTTTCTTTGAAAATAAAGAAATATTTTAATGTAACATCTATTGGGTTATTTGTGTGGGTGTGTTTGTTTGTTTTTGACCAATGTATCAATTTTGGGCCTGTAGAGAAAAACGACTTTATACAGAGAATGAAACTATTATTCTATAACTTCTTTAAAGAAAAGGATGTTAAATGTAAAAGTAATGATTTGTCTGTTAACCTTCACTCAATTCACAACAACAATAATAATAATAATAATAATAAAGGTTTATTTAATTATTTGAAAGTAGACATATCTAAGTATAACCCTAAAAAAAAAGAGAGACAGAGAGAAGGACCTCAGAGCAGAACCAGCATTCATTTATTTCCCTAAGGAATAAATGAAATCTAAATGGATACTTGAGCTAAATAACCTATCTAAAGCATTTTCCAACAGAAATGGGATATCAAAAAAGATAACAATGCTAAGTAAAGATGAGCACCCACCTGTACTATATCCAAAACCATGCCAGCGGAAACGGTTCCAAAGCCCGCTAGCAAAAACGGCACAAGTATTTGCAACGCCATGACTCCACTGGATTCCTTTGGCAATTTTTGGTTTGTTTCCACAATGGTGTCTTCATCCCCATCACTGGAATTATCTTCATTTTGTAACATGGCAGTTGTTTCTGAAGTCTCCCTTCCATCACAGTAATTATAGTTGGCATAGTCGTCGTACTTTGGGCTACAGCTTGATGGGGTGTGCCCAGTATTGCCATGAAAAGACTGTTCTGGGAAATTGTGATATTCTTTGTGTGGCTCGGATCTATTACTGTAAGTCTGTGCTGCAGCTGATAACCCATCTTGCCAAATTCCATTTGGTTTTTTATGCCTGTCTTCCTGATTTTTCTGGTAAATGACTGGAACCATACTCAACAGTAAATTTAAAAACTTATCAGACTGAATTGTATTTAAATTTAAAGTCCAATCTACAAAACCTCCCCCACTACTTGGACCACCACTTGTTTTACTGGAAATAAATCTTCCTTTACTATTAGTCATATTGTCATTGCAAAAGTCCCTGTACTCCTTAGATTCAAGCTTCATGAACTATAGCAGGTGAGTCCAAACCACACAAACACTGGCTTTAAATTGATGTCGTATCTATTGTATAAAATACAAGCATCAATGGTTCCACTTATCAAAGATGTTCCGTAGTTCCACAGCAGGGATTACATCTGGAATGAAAAAAATAAGACAATATGTTCAAAATCACATCAACTACCTTGATTGTTAGATTTTCCTAATGAAAGATAAAAACAGACAGATTCTTACATCCACGCTAAGCTAGCGGCAATTCATATTATGAGCTTAAAACATAAATGCATTGTGCCACACTATAAGTGCACAGGATATAATCCAGAGCTTTGTATATTTGTGTGTGTGTCATTAATATAGTGTGAAATCCCAAATTTTATTGATCAGATGAGTATTTTATATATTTTGTTGTTTTAAAGTGGTGGGGAGTCAATTCTGAGTCAGAGCAAGCTAGCATAAGGTTTCTGAGGAGTGGCTGGTAGGTTTGAACTACCAACCCAGAGGCTAGCAGTACAATGCTTATCCTATATTGCCACATCAGGAGTTCTAAAAAGTCACTTTGATGACTGAGTGTACCTGCCCCAAGCTATAGTATTTTCATTGTCCTCATATATATATGAAAATTGGAAAATGAAAAAAGACAGAAGAATTAATGCATCTTAATTGTGATGTTGGTAACAAATATTGACAATATCATGGGCTGCCAGAAAAATGAACACATCAGTCTTAGAAGAAATATAACTTTTTTAGAATCAAAGGTTGACTGCTGGTGCGCTATGGGATCAGCACTGGACTGTGACCCAAAAGATAAGCAGTTCAAACCCACCAGATGCACCGCAGAAACCCTGTACAGGGTCAGTATTAGTCAGGAGCAATTCTAAAGCACTTGACAACACCAACAACAGAATCAAAGATGGTAATACTGTTTTGCTTACTTTGGACACATAAAGACAAATCAAAAACTAGAAAAAGAATAATTAAAAAACAAAACAGGAGAACAAACAAGATAATGGATTGGGTAGAAGTGCAATGAAGAGCTCTGTCAGCAACAACACAGACTAACAGACCAAGCAGGCTCAGGGGATGTTCTCAGGACTCTGACCCACATATAAAGTAATACTTAGAAAGTTGGAAGGTCTATAGCTAGTGGAATTTGTAGCAGAAGCCAGAAATCCAGTGCTTTCTAATCCAAGGCGCTCAGCTGTTCCCTGAATGGCCATCTTGGGCGAGACCAAGCAGGGGAAGGATCAGAGCAGACATGGATGCCTGACAAAAATGCAAAGATAAAAGTGTGGATGTTTTTTATCTGTTCATTGGTCTCTCGCTGTTTGTGCGCCTCAATTCTGGTGACTAGAGGGGGTGCCTGAGTAAGTGGACACCCCACCCCACCCCCAGAGGGTTCTATTACACATGCACACAGTTCTCTTCAAAATTTAAAGGGACAGTTTCCACTTAAAACCAAATGGTAGCGCAAAATGGCCACAGCTGGCCCTGAACTGTTTACCACTAGGAAAAAGGCCTGAACGGGGGCGTTGTGAGGTGAGGCAGGCAGACTAAAAAGGAAACAGGCTGAAAATTAAATTCTGAGTTATGTCATAACAGCCAACAATGACATCTTGAAATTTCTCAGGAAGAAGAGAGAAAAGGGAAGCCCATCTCCTGATCACATCTACCTGGAGGCAATCAGAAAGCATAAAAAATACCAAAACACACACTCTTAAGTATTAAGGCCACAGCTAACTGCTGAATATGCCCCCAAACCAGAAACAGACAATGATATCAACACATTTCCAGAAATGAGATAAAATGACTGACACAAATGAGCTGGAGGTAGACCTACACTCCATAAAGCAAGATGGGAAGCCTTTGGGAAGGCTCCAGAAAGAAGGAATTCTGAAAAATGATTATAAAATATAACAAAACACCATATAATGGAGTTGAGAAAAATAAGGAAGAAGTCAGGAAAGCACTGTAGGAACAATCAAATAAGATAGATACTGCATTGGAAACATTTAAAAACCTACAGAAAGGGTTCCAAATGATTAATAATAGAATATCAGAAATGGACATTACACTGAAAGGGTATAGTGGAATTGAAGAGATAGAAAGGAACAATCAAATAACAGAGATACTGAATTGGAAACAATTAAAAACCTACAGAAAGGGGTCCAAATGATTAATAATAGAATATTAGAAATGGACAATACACTGAAAGGGCAAAGGATTAGAACTGAAGAGATAGAAGACAGAACTAGTGAGCTGGAAGACAAATCTCTCAACACTACTAAGATAGAAGAACAAGCAGAAAAAAGGATTAAAAAATCTGAAGAAGGCCTAAGACTCATCATGTTGGAAAACATGAAGAGGAATAATTAAGAATTATCTGCATTCCAGAACAGGAAGAATCACACAAGTCCACAGAGGAGATAGTTGAAGAGCTGCTGGAATAAAATTTCCCTAACATGCTAAAAGTGAAAAGATAAGCATTTAAGAAGCTCAACGAACCCCAGAAAGGATAGACCCTAAAAGAAATTCACCTAGACCTATGATAATCAAGCTCTCCAAAATCAAAGGACAGAATCCTGAAAGCAGCTAGGGAAAAAAGAAGTGTAACATACAAAGGCAAGTAAATCAGATTAAGCTCAGATCTCTCAACAGAAACCATGCAGGCAAGAAGGCAATGGAGACACATATATAAAACCCTGAAAGAAAGAAACTGACAACCAAAAATCCTCTACCCAGCAAAGTTGTCAATCAAATACGATGATGTAATCAAAACATTCCAGGACAAACAGAAGCTAAGAAATTTTGACAAAGCCAACCCTGCAATGAAAAATATTCTTAAGGGAGTTCTGTGAACAGAGAACCAACAAGAATAGAGAAAAATCAGAGAATGATGTACGTGGCAGTATCACCCTGAACTCAATCGACAAACGGAAGAGTCAAGAACAAAATAAAACTATAAGAACAAATTCAGAGGATTTGGGAGGCCAGTCTATGATCTAAATAATTACAATATGAAAGAAGGTAAACACAGAGGAACAGAGATAGAGGTGGTGAGACAGTCAGTTAAATTATAGGATAAAATAAACTGTCTTAAATGGAGGGGAAAGTGAATAGAATATAAGGTAACCACAACAGTAGGTTTGGGGTGAAAGGTTTAGGGAAAGGTGGAGGGAGGCAACGGTAGAGCACAGGGTAAGGGCAGACACATCATAGTTCGTATGTGGGGGAAGGCAATGCAAGAAAAGGGGAAGAAGTGGAAGAACAAGGTAGACAAGGGAACACTGGGACAGGTTTGCATGTCCTAAGTGGGACAGAGGTAAATAGTGATGCATGTTCAACCTTGGAACAACAGGGCTCTGGGATACAGGGATCTAGGCATAGTTTGAAGAGGGAAAAAAATACTACGATGCTTGACTGTCTTATGAATATTGGTTCCCCTTGCCTACTATTGTAAAACAGACACTTTAGTGGGATAGAAAGGAATGTCAGGAAACATGATTACAGAAAACTTGTAAGCCCGTCTTCAGCCTATAACTGATTGGAATACCTAAAAGGGGTTCTAGAAGTTGCCCAGTTAAATAGACTTTTTGCAGAGCCTTTGCAAAGTATCAGACCTTAGGTGGAATCCCGAGTCCCATCCAGAACCTTATGAGGTGGGACATTCCCGCTAGAAAGGACAAGCAGATCAGCCTGGAACAGCTACAGTGACAGAAGATACATCTTCAAATAAAGATCATCATGAAAAACCCAAAACAAAAATGGCAGTATAAGAACCACATGATCCTAACGATTGATACAGAAAAAGCACTTGACAAAATCCAACATCCATTCCTGATAAAAACACTCAACAAAGTAGGAAACGAAGGGAAATACCTCAACATAATTAAGAGCATATATACAGAACCAACAGCCTACATTACTCTCAATGGAGAGAAACTGAAAGCCTTCCCGCTAAGAACAGGAACCAGACAAGAACGCCCTTTGTCACCACTCCCATTCAATATAGTGCTGGAAGTCTTAACAAGAGCTATACGTCAAGACAGAGAAATTAAAGGCATCCAAATTGACAAAGAGAAAGCAAAATTCTCTCTACTTGCAAACGATATGATCCAGTACATAGAAAATCCCAAAGATTCAGTAAAAAGGCTACTAGACCTCATTGGAAGATTCAGCAAAGTGGCAGGATATAAGATCAACATACAAAAATCAGCTGGATTCCTTTATACCAAAAATAACAGCATTGAAAAGGACATTAAGAAAGCAATACCATTTACAATAGCCAACCAAAGGATGAAATATCTAGGAATAAATGTAACCAAAGAAACAAAAGACCTATACAAAGAAAACTACAAAACATTACTACAAGAAACCAAAAGAGACCTACAAAAATGGAAGAATGTACCATGCTCCTGGATAGAAAGACTTAACATTGTGAAAATGTCAATATTGCCCAAAGCAATTTACACATATAATGCAATCCCAATCCAAATTCCAATGACATTCTTCAAAGAGATGGAAAACACAATTACAAACTTTATATGGAAAGGAAATAGACCCAGGATAAGCAAAGCACTGCCTAAGAAGAAGAATAAG
>NW_006408678.1:749059-757140 GCF_000296735.1 Chrysochloris asiatica | reverse complement strand
AAAGAGTCTTCACATGAAGTATCAATGCTATCCCCTCTGTACACAGAGTAGATAGGGACGGGCAACTTAGAGACTGGCTATCTGAAATGAGGCATGAAGTGACTGGCTTACAAGGTTTCAAGAGGGAGTTTAATTTAAGAGTGTGTGGTGGAAAAAAGAGTCCCCACTTAATAGTTGCCATCTTGTGTAGATGGGTCTAATGAAAAGAGATGGGGATAAGATTCGTAAGATTCAATAGCAAATAGTTGTTATCATGACTAATGGTGACTCTCACAGTTGTAAAGGTACAAGTATTGTAACAAAAATGGGAGAGTCATTAATCTTACAGTCCAGAAACAAAGGACCCTAGGACCATCAAGGGAGAAGAGCTCATGCAGAATGTAAGACCTTATCCACATCAGCAGCGACATCAGAGATGAAGGCAGAGATGGGGACATGCGAGAGAGGGAACAGCTGAGGACTTAGATTCATGGGAGGAGAGGAACTGAGAGATAGTGGCCAGGAGGCAGCCTTGCCGAATGTGCCCTTTGGTAGTGTAAATTATTATATATGTCTGAGTGTTGTTGTTGTTGTTGTTTTTTTAAAAAAGAGCTCAGGTGAATAGAGAGAAATACCATTAACTGATGGTACATGGAGGCGATTGTAATCATCGTGATGAAACAAGTTGTATGATTTGTTGAATGTAAAACTGATGATCTGCCCTATAAACTTTCACTCAATCCACGATAAAAACTTAAAGAAAGAAAGAAGAAAAAAAACCATGCGGAAAACCCTCAAAGAGCTGGAGTGGCCCAACAGTGTCAACCATGGCTCCATCACATCAAAGATCCTGGAGGCGGCACTGGGTCAGGCAGCGTTCCATTCTGTTTTACACAAGGTGGGCCATGAGTCAGAGCTGACGATGGCAACCAACAACAACAATGAATGCCCACAGTATTCTCTTCCGCACCCCTTCCTCACACACACACACAAAAAAATAGAAATCAAGTCCTATTGTTGCTGTTAAGTATCATCGAGTCAGCTGCAACTCACAGCAACCCTATGTAGGGTTTCCAAGGAGTGGCTGGTGGGTTTAAATGACCAAGCTTGCAGTTCAAACTGACCTTATGGTCCAGTGCTTTATCCTACTGTGCCACACCAGGACTCCATGTCCGCTTAGGGTAACTATGGATTCTTACTTTTGCCATTTGACAACTGCATTCTGCTCCTTTCATTTTCGGCTTAAGTATCAGTCTTTTAGGTTTCTGTTTGCCATGGACAGAGTTATAAACAAGATATATAATGGGTTCAGCTAACAGGGTGCTTATGACAAACAAAGAAGAGTTTGGTTATTATCCAAATGTATTTCCTCATTCTATAAAAACACATTTGCACTTACCATTGAAGAATACCAGTAAGTACCTGACTTTGTAACTGCACAGTAGGTTCATAAAAACAAGGACTTTGTCTATTTATTTTGCCTTCTGCAACACCCACGCAGCAGGTTCACTTAATGATTGCTTGATTTTTGTCCTGGTGTTGGTGCTGTAGGATAAGCACTGGACCGTAAGGTTGGCTTTAACAGCAAGGTCGGCAGTTCAAACTCACCAGCCACTCCTTAGAAACCTTATACAGGGTCACTATGAGTTGGAACTGACTTGACAGCACTTAACAACAACAACAGTAATTTTCATTTAAGGATCTAAAGCTCTGTGCAAACTTAAATCCTCACTAACTTACCTCAACGACTAATTCCTCCCGTTATCAACAAAAACAGTTTTTTAAAGACCCCAGTAATCTATTGGATACCCATTTCATCATCTGAACTCCTCAGCTTCTCCATTGTGCATCAAAAATTCTCTTTAACTGAAGAATCCTCCCTTCTCTCAGCACATAACCCCAAACAGCTCTTGGATAGCTGTCCATTGGAATTTTCATGTCCACTCTAATGAAACTTTCTGCTGTCCTGTCCTCACCTTGTTGTCAAAACAAACCTATCTCCCACAGAACACACCAGAACTAGGAGAACACCCTGGTCTCAATTTTGTGAGCCACAGACCCTGACTACTGAATCATGCTCAATAACTCATCTTCTTGAGGCAACCCTGCAGCTATTACTGAAATTAGTTCTCATTTTTAGACTTTGGATTTCATTATTCTTATCCAATGGATTCTCTACACTACTTCTTTTTTGGTTTCTAATTGTTTCACACTGATTCAGTGCCTTCCACTAGGTTATCCAGACCAGCTAAATGATGTTATATTCTGCTCTAAACATCCTTTATTCCAAACTTCTGTACTTTCTACCACACTGTTGGTACCACCTAAGAACTTTCACCTCATTCAAAAGATCACAGTAAAAGTATGCCACTTCAAAGAAATCTACCCAAATCAATGTACGATTAAGTACACAGAGAGGAAATAACAGGCAAAATCAAACACAACAATTAGTCATTTTCCTACCATTTAAGAGATTTTTTAAAAAGTAAAAGAATCCATTTGATCTTCCACTACCAACTGCCACATTGAAAAGCGGTCATACCTTGGGCCTCCTGTGATATTTAATATATGGCTTGAGCCTCACAAGTTAAAAATCAATATGGCAATATAGAAGAAATCTTCAGAATTCCAAATATGCTATTGTGCTTGGCACAGCATGGTACCCAATTAAGAATTTTTAAAAAATTAAAACACTATGGATCTCTTTGGCTTGCTTTAACTCTCCAAGGAAAAGGAATCATCCCAGAGCAACCCTTGTGAAGGAGGGTGCACACAGTCAGTGGCTATCCCATGAACGTCAGGGTGTAAGTCTCAAATTGGTCTGACAACAGTTGAGATTTACATACTGTATGTACCCCATAATTTACACACTTCACCCCATAGTTTCATTACCATTGAGTATTTAAAAGTACTTGAAAGGTGGAATCTAAGAAATGCTACCTTACCAATACAATCCTCCCTGATTAAAAAGCTCACCTCAAAAGTAGAGATCTCCTACCATGACTGAAATATTCAGTGTCAGCTCCTAACTATTGGTTTACACTATAAACTTTCACACAGGTTTCATTTAGGTAATAGAAAGAGGTGCCAAACTTTCTTAAGTTGGGGAAAATGAGAGAAAAGTGAAAGGGCGAGTACCTGCCATTTCCGTCACACAGGACTGCTGTAAAATGGGGGCACCAGACATTCACTGCACAAACACAAAAGCTTGGGATGAGTCATGGGCATGACTCAGCTACAGACGTCCAAAGGCTAACAGATTCCACACAACAGTCACTAATTTCTAAGGCTGCTCACAACAGAAGAAACTAAAAGCATATGATTTATCGATCCCCAAGTTTCTGTAAGCGCAAAAGACAGCCAAGCATCTGTAAAGAATTCATTTAAGCCCAGAGCAATAATCATGGGTACAAGAAATCCTCAGTACAAGAAATCCTCAACGTATTCCAAATTATTTTTCAAATGAAACCAGACCAATATAACTGATTTTGGTGACTTACTCGCCCCCCACCACCACCACCGCACCCCGTTCCCGCACGCACACACACAAAAAAGAATTTCTAGAGTATTTTCACTGAAGAATACATGAAAAATAAGTCAGTGAGTTAACTAAAACAGCTAAACCATTTCTACTTACTGAGAAAATGGTGACAGAATGAACATGCCCAAAGATGTGTCCAACCAACTAAGTGGAGTGCATAAACAGGGTACATTTTCTTCTACCAAATGCCGTCAGTTAGATTATATCTAGTCCCTATCACACCAACCAACTGAAAAGTGGCAAGAGAAAAAAAGTCCAATCATTTAACTAAGTATTTTAATTAAATTGACCAAAATACATAAAATGTCATTAAAATACAGGAAGCAAACAATCACCAAAAACATCAGTGAGGGCTGCTATTGGAAACAAATCGATGAATGCTTTGAGAGCAGCCAGCAAGTTGAATCAGAGAACTTTGCTTTAATGTGAGAAACAGCTTCTAACAACAGCAGCAAAAAAGTATATTTCTTTCATCTTATCCAAATACCTACATGAATGTCATGTAAATTCATTAATTTCCAGAAAACAATGCCAAGGATCAAAACCACAGAAAACAACAAATGCTGGTTAGGCTGTCAGGGGATGGGTTTGTAAAACAGGACAGCTACTAATGGAAACCAGCATAGTGCTTCCCCAAAAAGCCAGAAATAGAAAATGTTATGGACCAACAAGAAGAGTGGCACAAATAGACATATGCACACCTGTGCTCATTGCAACATTATTCACAATAGCAAACAATCAAAGTGTCTCTCAACAGACAAATGGATAAACCAATTGTAGTATATACACACAAAGGAATACTATACAAATGTACAGAAAAATGGTACTACAGGATCAACACTGGACTGCTGATCACAAAGTTGGCAGTTCAAACCCACCAGTGCTCCTTGGAAAGCCTATACAGGGTCGCTATGAGTCAGAACTGACTTGACAGCATTTAACATCAACGGCAACAACCAACAGAAGGTTATATGGGAGTTAATGCACGTGTATGTATGTACAGGTGTATTTGTAGATGTATGTATACACGTTTGGGTGTGCTACATATATAACAAATTTCATAAAGGATATGGTTGCATAGGCCTCCTAGACATACCTGTGTTAGTTAAGGTTTTGTGTCAACTTAACTGGACCAGGATTCTCAGTAGTTTTGCAATTAAGATATAAGCTATTCCACATGATGTAATCTGATGTGACAAACTGATAAAAGGACTCAAGAGGGGATGTTGCTGCTGTTGTTAAGTGTCATCAAGTCAGTTCCTACCCTTAGTGACCTTGTATAGATCCAGTACTTCTCCTATAGCGCCACACCACCCTCCTTAATCCCAGCACCACACTCACCTGATTTACAGGAGATTCCCAAGGGTATGGCCTGCAATACCTTTCACGTTACATGAGATGAAAGGAGAAAGCTGAGCAGAGGAGGAGCGACCTACTACTGCAAGATCAAAAAGCTAATAGCAGAGTGAGTCCTTCTGTCCTGGGTTCTCTGCACTGAGAAGCTCCTAGGTACTAGGGAAGATTGATGCCAAGGTGTATGGAGAGCTCCAAAAAGATGCTGGAGCTATAGATGATGAAAGGACACAAGGACCATTCCCCAGAGCCGACAAAGAGAAAGTCTTCCCCTGAATCTGGACTTCCAGCCTCATAAACCATGAGAGAATAAATTTCTGGCTGTTAAAGCCATCTACTTGTGGCATCTCTGTGGTAGCAGCATTAAACAGCTAAAACAACTCATGGGATTACTTTACTGGGTCAAAGACTTGGGACCATAATCTCTTGGGACAACTCTGGAAACTGGCATAATATATAAATGTTGTTTTGTTAGGTGCCATCGAGTCAGTACCGACTCATAGTGATCCTATGCACAACAGAACAAAACTGCCCAGTCCTGGGCCATACTCACAATCATTGCCACACCTCAGCCCATTGCTGCTGCCACTATGCCAATTCATGTTATTGGACAACTTCCTCTTTTTCTCTGACCTTCCACTTAACATGATATCCTTCTCCAGTGGTTTGTTCCCCATGACAATATGGCTGAAGTATGAGAGGCTAAGTGTGGCCATCCTGGCTTCTTCTAACACAGATATGTTGGTTCTTTTGGCAGTCCATGGCACTTTCAAATGCATCAGTTCTTCTATGGTCTTCCTTATTCACTGTCCAGCTTTCGTATGCATATGAGGTTATTGAAAATACCATGGCTTGGATCAGACACACCTTCGTCCTCAAGCTGACATCTTGGCTCTTCAACACTTTAAAGAGGTCTTATGCAGGAGATTTGCCCAAATGCAATGTCATTTGATTTCTTGACTGCTGTTTCTATTAGTGATGATGGTTGATCTGAGCAAAATGAAGTCTTTTAAGAACTTCAATCTTCTCTACCTTTCCATGCGTGTAGTTTACTGGTCCAGTGGTGAGGAGTTTTGTTTTCTTTACACTGAAATGTAATCCATACTGAAGGCTATCATCTTTGATCTTCATCAGTAAATATTTTAAGTTCTCTTCCTTTGCAACAAGCAAGGTTGTGTCACCTGCATATCACAAGTTGTTAGTGAGTCTTCCTCCAATCCCGATGCCACATTTTTCTTCATACAATCCAGCTTCTAGGATTATGTGCTCAGTATACAGATTCAATAAGTAGAAGAATAAAACCCTGGTGCACACCTTTCCTAATTGTAAAACATTTGGTGTTCCCTTCTTCTGTTCCAACAACTGCCTCTTGGTCTATGTACAGGTTCCTCATGAGCACAATTAAGACTTTCAGAATACTCATACTTCGCAGTATTGCTCATAGCTTGTCATGATCCACACAACTGAACACATATGCACAGTCAATAAAGCACAGGTAAACATCTTTCTGGTATTCTCTGCTTTCAGCCAAGATGCATCTGATGTCAGCAAATCCCTCATTCCACATCTTCTTCTGAATCTGGCTTGAACCTCTGGAAGTCTTCTGTCAATGTATGCTTGCAGCCATTTCTGTACTACCTTTAGTAAAATTCTACTCGCATGTGATATCAAAGAGATTGTCCAATGATTTCCGCATTCCTTTGGGTTACCTCTCTTTGGAGTGGGCACAAATACAGATCTCTTCCAGTCTGTTGGCCACAATTAGTTGTCTTCCAAATTTCTTGGCAGGGATGAGTGTCTCCAGTGCCATATCAGTTTGTTAAAAGATTTAAATTTGCATTCCATCTATTCCCAGTGCCTTATTCTTTGCCATTGACTTCAATGCACCTTGGACTTCTTCCTTCAGTATCATTGGATCTTGATCATATGTTACCTCTTGAAATGGCTGAACATCGACCATTTCTTTTTGGTACAGTAACATACAGTAAGCAAAGATAATGTTCTACATCCTAGTTTAAGGAGTAACATCTGGGGTCTTAAAAACTAGTGAGTGGCTGCAAGAACTGAGAAGGGACCATGTCTGAATTCTGATAACTTTACAAGAGGGAAAGAGAATCAATCTCAAAATCAGCACAAGGCCAATTGCTATGAAGCAGAGATCAGACATGCTTCCTTCCACCCTACAAACCTTCTTTACCCTATTCAGAGATCAACCATCCCTCCCCTCAGCACTCTCTGTTTCACATCTGGTTTCTATAATCCATTCTGCTATGCAGAACTCCTAACAATCTGTGGGGTTTATTAAGGAGGTCAACAAGTTACAATTCAGGATCAGAAACGCTTAGGATGCAGCAGCACTCCAGTAAGGAACGTCTCTTATCTGCCATACTGCAAGCATGGCTCACTACTGTCTTAGGCATCTTGGCCATGTGGTCCCTTGGGCTCTACCCAGCTTGGACACGTGATACAAAGCTCTTTTAGCCAGCCCGTCTGTGTATGCTCAAAGGGCACGTTCTGCAAGCCTGTCGTCTGCCTACAGGTACTCGGCTTTACTCAGTCCGTAAGCCCAGAGCCCAAAGCTGCTCTATCTCTCCATGCCATCGTCTCTGCCGTTGCCTCTGCTATCACTGTTCCTCTAGGTACAGATCTCACATTTCACTCATGGTCCTCAAATCACCCATCTCTGTCTCTGAGGAGGCTCCTTTTAAACCTAGCTGGAGGGCAAAATTAACCAATCCCAGCCTTAGAGTCCTATATAACTTATTTGCATGCTCCCACCCAATCACTTGGTGGGAATTAAAAAGACTGGACAGAAAAGTCTTATCAAGTAAATTCAAGGCACCATAGCAGCCATCTAAGCTACAACTATTGGTCTCTACTCATCTGGAGCAAAACAGAATTAGAGACACAAAAGACTCACAGGACCAACAGCCTACATGAATCATGGCCTCTTCTAGCCTGAGACCAGAAAAACTAGATGGTGCCCACTACCAGTCTCCACCGTTCTGAACAGGGACACACTACAAGTCCTGGACAGAATGGAAGATATATATAGAAAAAACTGAAATTATTTAAAAAGGCCAAACTTATTTTAAAAGACTATAAGAACCCCCAAGACAAACAGGATATGATATCCTTTGAACTTGGAGTTGAAACCTTTTCTTTATGTCAACTTTTAGCCAAATAATAAACTGACTTGGAAAACACT
>NW_006408678.1:736916-748334 GCF_000296735.1 Chrysochloris asiatica | reverse complement strand
CTATCAGCCATGAGTAATGTGTTCCTTCCAAAAAACAACTCCATGAGCCAAATGGTTAGCATCTACCCAAAACAAAAGAAAAAAGGCAAGAAGGGGAAGAGAAGCTATCTCAATGAAACAGAATAAACAAAATGGAACTAATGAGTGCGGACACAGTGTAAAAACTGTGACCAACATCTGAAAACAATTTGTATAAAAATTGTTAAAACTCACCCACTGCTGCTGGAATCAATTCTGAGTCATGGAGACCTTATAAAATTGTTAAAGGAAAATCTAATTTGCTATATAAATAAATGTTCACTTAGAACACAAGAAAACATTTGTTTTTAAAAAATTAGTTTTAAATCTTTTTTAAAAACCAAATACTGGCATACCCCAATCATAGAAGTTCCCTTGCTTCTTAAAAGGATGCAATCTACAGAAAGCCCCACTTCCTTATACCCTCCCCAGACTCACTCAAATAAAGCCTAAATCCTATACTTCGCACCATAGCCTCTTTTTGACATCCTCATACTAACATGCCCCTCATGGTTTCCTGTGGTTATGTGCTCTCCCTCCCAGTCTCCTGCTCTTGGTAGTTAGTGGCTGAAGAACATTGTCCATCGAACTGTCTTCTGTGTCATTGGGCTTGATCACAAGGTATGCACTTGTATATTTGTGAGGCTGTGGTTGCCAGAGAAGTTTTATAATTTTCTTTATGATTTCTCATAACTCTTACACCAAGAGAATCCTTCATTCCACAACTGTAAATATTTCATGTACATTATCATTTAGTTAGATAGAAAGAATGTCCCATGTCTGTGGATTTGGGTGTAAAGTGGTGGTTTGCATACTGCGTACTGCTGTATGCTGGAAGTCACTGATGTTTCAAATGTCAGCAGAGTTACCCAAGGTTGTCAGGTTTCAGTGGAGCTCTGCAAACTACAAACAGACTAAGAAGGAATCGGCATTCCATTTCTGAGGAATTAGTCCCTGAAAACCTTCTGAATAGCAGTGAAACATTGTTTCATATACTGCAAGATGATGAACCCCTCAGGTTGGAAGGCATTCAAATTATGAGTAAAGAAGAGATGCCTCCAAAAAGAAAAGCTGACTTAGCAATTTGTATGTAACAAAACTTTCAGGACCTTCATTTGCTGGTGGGACGCAACTCAAAATGAGAAGAAACAAAGCATCCACTAATATTCAGAATATGGAATATCTGAACTATGAATCTAGGAAAATTAAAATCCATCAAAAATGTACGTCGATCGACGTCGTAGGCATTAGTGAGCTGAAATGGAAAGATATGTGTTGCTGTTGTTAGGTGTCATCAAGTAGGCACTCACTCATAGCTACACTATGCACAACAGAACAAAACACTGTCTGGTCCTGCGCCAATCTCATAATCATTACTATGCCTGAATCCACTGCAGCTGCTACTGTGCCAATCCATCTCGTTGGGAGTCTTCCTCTTTTTCTCCAACCCTTGACTTTACCAAATATGATATACTTCTCCAGGGACTGGTTCCCTCCTCACAATATAAACGAAATCTGAGAGGCAAAGTTGGGCCATACTGGCTTCCAAGGTGCATTCTGGATGCACTTCTCTGAAAACAGATTGGTTTGATCTTTTGCCAGCCAATGGTACTTTCAATACTCTCTTCTAGCACCATAACTCAAATGCATCAATTCTTCTACAGCCTTCCTTATTCACTGTTCAATGTTAACATACATAAGAAGTTATTTAAAATACCATGGTTTGGGTCACTGCGCCTTAATCCTCAAACTGATATATTTGCTCTTCAACACATTAAAGAGGTCTTTTGCAGCAGATATGCCTAATGCAATCCGTCGTTTGATTTCTTGATTGATGCCTCTATCAGTGTTGATGGTTAATCTGTGCAAAATGAGTCTTTGACAACTTCAATCTTTTCTCCATTTATATGATGTTACTAACTGGTCCAGTAGTGAGGATTTGTGTCTTCTTTACATTGAGGTGCAACCCATACTGAAAACTGTATAGTCTTTGATCTTCATCAGTAAGCATTTAAAGTCTTCACTTTCAGCAAATAAGGTTGTAACATCTGCATATAGCAGGTTGCTAATGAGTCCCTCTCCAGTCCTGATACCACAGTTTTCTTCATATAACCCAGCTTCTAAGATTATGTGCTCAGCATATGAATTAAATAAGTACAGTGAAAGTAAACAACCCTGGCATACAACCTTGCTAATTTTATATCATTTGGTGTTCCCTTGTTTTGCCTCTTGGTCTATGTACAAGTTCCTCATGAATACAATTAAGTGTTTCTGAATACTCATTCCCCACAATGCTGCCCATAGCTTGTCATGATTCACACAATCGAAAGTCTCTGCATAGTCAATAAAGCACAGGAAAACATCTTTTTGGTATTTCTTTCTGCTTTCAGCCAAGACCCAGCACACATCAGCAATGATATCCCTTGTTCTACGTCCTCATCTGAATCCGGCTTGAACCTTTGGAAATTCTCTGTCAGTATATATTTGCAGCCATTTTTTTTATTAACTTAAGCTAATTTTTACTTGTATGAGATATGAACGATATTGTCTGATGACTTCTATATTCTACTGGACCACCTTTCTTTGGAACGGGCAAAAATATGGATCTCTTCCAGTCAGCTCGCCAGGTAGTTGTCTTTCAAATTTCTTGGCATAGATGAGTGAGTGCCTCCAGTGTTGCATCAGTTTGTTGACAGATTTGTTTGTATGCCATCAATTCCCAGCGCCTTGTTCTTTGCCAATGTCTTCAATGCATCTTAGACTTCTTACTTCAGTATCACTGGCTCTTGATCATATGCTACCTCTTGAAATGTTTGAACATAAACCATTTCTTTTTGGTACAGTGATTGTATTTCTTCCATCTTCTTTGGATGATTCCTGCATCATTCAATATTTTGCCCAGAGAATCCTTCAATATAGCAAGACTAAGCTTGATTTCTTTCCTCAGTTCCATCAGCTTGTGAAATGGAATGGTGAACATGTTCTTCCCTTTTGGTTTTCTAACTCCAGGTCTTTGTACATTTTGTTATAATATTTGACTTTGTCTTCTCAAGCTGCTCTTTGAAATTTTCCATTGAACTCTTTCCCCCCCTCATTTCTTCCATTTGCTTTAGCATCTCTGCACTGGAGAACAGGTCTCAGAGTTTCTTCGGACATCCATTTTGGCCCTTTCATTCTTTCTTGTCTTCTAAATGACCTTTTGCTTTCTTCTTGTATGATACTCATGACGTCATCCGACAACTCTTCTAGTCTTCGGTCTTTAGTGTCTAATATATCAAATCTGTTCTTCAGATGATCTCTAAATTCAGGTGGAATATGTTGACTCTCGTGGACTTGTTTTTAATTTTCTTCAGCTTCAGCCTGAAGTTGCATATAAGCAATTGACAAGCTATTCTACAGTCTTCCCATGACCTTGCTTTGGCTAATGATATGGAGGTTTTCTACCATGTCTTTCCAAAGATGTAGTCAATTTGATTTCTGTGTATTCTGGCTGGTGAGGTCCATGTATATAGTAGTCTTTTATGCTGTTTAAAAAGTTTTTGCAATGAAGAAGCCATTGGTCTTGCAAAATTCTATCATGCAATCTTCAGCACTGCTCTTATCACCAAGGCCATATTTTCCAACTACTGATCCTTTCTCTTTGTTTCCAACCTTTGCATTTGAATCACCAGTAATGATCAATATATCTTGATTGCATGTTTGATCAATTTCAGAATGAAGAAGTTGGTAGAATTCTTCAATTTCGTCATTGCTAGCTTTAGTGATCAGTGTGTAACTTTGAAAAATAGTGGTATTAACTGGTCTTCCTTATAGGTGTATTGATATTATCCTATCACAGACAGTGTTGTATTTCAGGACAGATCTTGATATGTTCTTTTTGATGATGAATGGGACACCATTCCTCATCAATTTGTTATTCCTGGCATTATCAGATTCAAAATGGCCAATACCAATTCGTTTCATCTCACTAATGCCTAGGATAGGCACAAAAACCTAGGTGTTTGTGTTCCATTTCATTTTTGACAATTTCCAATTTTCCTAGATTCACAGTTCGTACATTCCATGTTCTGATTATTAATGGAGTTGTGCTCCATCAGTAAATGAAGGTCCCGAGGATTTTACTCCAATTGCTTCATCACAATCAACTCTCCTTTGAGGAGACAGACATATTTTGAGTGCCTTCCAACCTGAGGGGCTCATCTTTCAGCAGTATATCTGACAATATTCTGGTGTTCTTCATCATATTTCAACAGTCAACATTCTGGTGCTATCTGACAAATGTTCCACGGCGATTCGTAAGGTTTTCGGTGACTAGATATTTGGAAATAGTCCATTTCTCCTCCTTCCTAGTCTGTCTTCATCTGGAAGCTTATCTGAAACCTGTTCACCATGGGTGATCCAGCTGGTATTTAAAATACCAGTGGCATAGCTCCAGAATTACAGCAACATGCAAGCCACCATAGTACGACAAACTGACATATGGATAGCAGACATATATTGGACATTCTGAATTGGACAAACAGATTCCCAGTGTGATGGCACTGTACGATGAACACTGCTCTGCTAACCACAAGGTCAGCATAAAATCCACCAGCTTTTCTTGAAAACCCTACACAAGTGTCGCTATGAGTCAGAACCAATTCGACAACACTTAACAATGACAACAACACGGGTAAAATGAATATGAAAGACTAAAGAAGAATCAACACATTTGAGTTATGATTCTGGAGAAAAATATTTAAAATTCCATAAGAACAAACAAATCTGTCTTGGAAAAAAAATGTAGATAGAATACTCCTTAGAAGCCAGGATGGTTAGACTTCACCTCTTATACTTCAGACATGTTATCAGGAAGGACTAGATCACTGAAAAGGGGAGGGTCAATGAAAAAGAACAAGACCCCAATAAGATGGATTGACACAACGGCAGTAGCAATGGGCTCAGACGTAACCAGGATTGTGAGGATGGTGCAGAACCAGGCAGTATTTCCTTCTGTTGTACGTAGGGTTGCCGTGTCATGACCAACTCTACAGCACCTAATAACAATAACAATGGGCAAAATATTGAATGATGCAGGAAGTATCATTCAAAAGAAGATAGAAGGTATAGTAGGTTGAATTATATTCTCCCAAAATATGTACACACCTTGGCTGGGCCAGATTCTCAGCAGTCTGGTAATTACGTCATAATTAGCAAAATAAAACAAGGCTCCAGGATTGACAGAAAACCAACCAAAAAGTTTCAACAAACTGATGTAGTGCTAGAAGCACTCAGTAGTCTACGCCAAGAAATTTGGAAGGCAGCTATGTTGCCAATCGTTCGGAAGATTTCAATATTTATGTCCATTCCAAGGAAAGGTGACCCTATAGATTGTGGAAACTATATAACAATATCATTAATATCACATGCAGGTAAAACTTTGCTGAAGATAACTCAAAAAAAGTTGCAGCCGTACACTGACAGGGAGCTGCCAGAAATTCAAACCACGTTCAGAAGAGAACGTGAATGAGGGATATTATTGCTAATGTCAGGTGGCTCTTGGCTGAAAGTAGAGAATACCCGAAAGATGTTTACTTGTGTTTTAGTGACCAGACTATGGATCACATTGAAAATGATGGGGAACCCAGAACACATAATTATGCTCATGAGGAGCCTGTAAAAAGAACAAGAGGCAGTCATTTGAATACAACAAAGGGATACTGCATGGTCTGAAATCAGGAGCGGTGTACCGTGTCAGGGTTCTAGCCTTTCACCATTCTTATTCAGTCTGTATGCTCAGCAAATAATCCGAGCAGCGGGACTCTATGAAGATCTCAGCATCAGAAGTGGAGGAAGCCTCATTAACAAATCAAAGCTGGACAATGAATAAGGAAGACTGGAGAAGAACTGCTGCCTAATTGTAGTGTAGGTGAAGAACACTGACTAGACCATGGACAGCTAGGAGAAGAAACCAATCTGTCCTGGGAGAAGTATAGCCAGAGTGCTCCTTGGAAGCAAAGACAGCGAGATTTCGCCTCATGTATTTTGGACATATTGTCCAGAGGAACCAAGCTCTGGAAAAGGACATTATGCTTGGTAAAGCAGAAGGTCAGGGAAAAAGAGAAAGACCCTCAACAAGCTAGACTGGCAAAGGTAGTAACAATGACCTCAAACCTAACAACTGTGAGGATGGCACAGGACTGGGTAGCACCAAACAACAACAACAACAACAGAGGCAATGAAGAGAGAAGATTCTGAGAGGAAAGGCAAAGAAAGGGAGTGTTTGAATATGTAAACAGTGGAAGGAGAAATAAAGAATTCTAAGGTAAATAATAGGAGCCCTGGTGTGGTGCTGTGGGTTTATGTGCTGGACTGCAAAGTCCGTTTGATCAGCAAGGTCGGTGGTTCAAGCTCACCAGACGCTCCTCAGAAACCCTGTATAGGGTCACTGTGAGTTGGAACCAACTCAACAGCACTTAACAACAACAACAAGGTAGATAATGAGGGACCTACTAGCACCAAGAAGCAAGCTCTGGTAGTGTAATGGTTACAAATTGGGCTGCGAACCGCAAGGTCAGCAGTTTGAAACTACCAGCTGTTCCGTAGGAGAAAGATGAGGCTTTCTGTTCCCATAAAGATGTACAGCCTCGGAAACCCTATGCAGGGTCACTATGAGTCAGATCCGACTCCATGGCACATCACCACCACCACCACCACTAGCACCAAGATACCAGGTGTAGAATATATCCCTTGGACCTGGGATCCCTGCACTGTGAAGCTCCTAAATCCAAGGGAAGACTGATGCCAAGATCTACGGAGATCTCCAAGGAAAACTGGGCTTACAGATGCTGAAAGGAGATATGGACCTTGTCCCTGAACTCTCAAGAACAAAGCCAACCCCTAGAGCCAGCTCTCTGACTTTGCACTTCTAGCTTCTCTTCCTACAGAGCGCTGGTTGCATAGTGGGTTGGTTACATGTTATGCTGTTAACCACACGGTCAGCAGTTTGAATCAAGCTGTCTCTCTACAGAAGAAAGATGAGGCTTTCTGCTCCCCGTAAAGATTTACAGTCTTGGAAGTCCTAGACAGGTCGCTATGAGTTGGAACTGGCTCGACAGCACACAAAAACAAACAAACAGCAAAGGTGGATAAACACTAGACTGCTAACCACAACATCAACAATTCAAACCCACCAGCCATTCCTCAGAAACTACAATTGGTTGCTCTGAGTTGGAACCAATCCAATGGCACTTAACAACAACAAGGTGGTGGAAAGAAAAACAAGACAAACGACTGTAGAGAACATCACCCCATCTCATCACTCAATCTCCCTTCCCCCCAGAAAGTCACTTGAAAACCAAACCCAACCTAGTGCCGTGGAGCTGATTTCCGACTCAGAGTAACTCTACAACAGAGTCCAACGGCCTCAAAGGGTCTCCAAGGCTGTAAAGCTTTAAGGAGTCAGACTGCCACATCTTTCTCCCTCAGAGTTAAAGTGGGTTTGAACTGCCAACCTTTCTGTTAGCAACTCAAGGCTTAACGCACTGCATCACCAGAGCTCCTTATATAGTTCCATGAGAAACACTGTTCAGAAGTTATGGCGACAAAAAGTCTTGCTACTGAAAATTGGCATTGCTTTTTTGTTCTTGTATTGTTTTAATTGATTGAGCTCCTTTGTTATTTTGTCAGCAAGGAACGTTACGGCCACATCTGAAACTCAGATCTTATCATCGATTTATTGATCTTCATGTTGTACTCCTAGTTCCTTCTTTTCTGGCACGGATTTTGTACTTCTACTGCTTAAATCAACAGAAAGCGTAGGTGGTGTTTTTTTATAAACTGATTTAACTAACACCTTTGGGTAACAATAATGTAAAAGAATAAAGCATAGATAATACATTCTCTTAACTGTTGTCTCTGGCACTTACAAATCTGAAATATCTACACTCAGACACTAGATCATTGCAGTTCATCAGCATTTCAAATGTGCTGAGATTAGTATTCAGACTCACACTAAGGGATACTTTCTGACTCTCACTTTTAACCCTCCCTTACACTCTTAGAGCTCAGGTTCGAAAATGCAAACCCTCTTCTGAGACCAACTTGACTCTTGGCATAATTAAACTGAAAATTCAAAATAAAAACTTCCTAGATTTTAAGGTGAAGAAAGGAAGCCAATACACCAAAGTTTGGGAGAAAACCCTTTTTTAAGAAAAGAAAAGAGAGAAACTATTTGCCCCATGTTAGATTATCAAAGCATTTTCAAGATTATGGGCCAAGATGTCCCATAATCTGTGTGGTTTGTCACAAGTTAAATATTTACTCAGAGTCCTGGTACTATTCATCCACAGGCCTTTCCCTTCCCCCCTCTCCCAGAGGAGAAGCAGCACCCTTATTTATGCACAGGCAGGACATGACCTCCCCTTGTAGGATGAAACAGGCAGAGCTGGACAGACCGCTCTTGGAACAGCTGAGGTCTTCTTCAGGTCGGGCTTCTTCCCTCTCTGGGACTCCTTCACCACCCAGGGGGATGAGGGCAGATCATCTACCTTCTCTCAGCTATACTTTCCCTCCACAGTGCTCCCTGGTGCACCATGCAGTGAGCGCAGCTAAAGTGCAAACACTCGCCAGAAGAGGCGATGTGCAGACTAGGTAAATTACAGGAACCTGCTGTTATGTTACTCAATTTTCTTGGCATCAAACTAAAATGATAAGCTAACTCTTCAGTTTCTTTGCTCCCTGCAATCAAGTGTCTCCTCTACCCTTTGAACAAGGCTAAACACTTTTTTTTTTCAAGCACCTCTTTTTAAACATAAGTTAAAACAAAGAAAGCTTTTTTCTAAGGGTCTCTAAGTGCAGTTCCAGTCTCAGAGCCGTCCAAAGACCAATTTAGTTGTCATATAAGGAGCTCTGGTAGCATAGTGGTTACGAATAGGGCTGCGAACCTTAAGGTCAGCAGTTCAAAACTACCAGCCGCTCTGCGGGAGAAAAATGAGGCTTTCTACTCCCGTAAAGATTTACACCCTCGGAAACCCTGTACAGGGTCGCTATGGGTCGGACCCGACTCGACGGCACTTAACAACAACAACAACAATAGTGGTGCTAGCGCATTACAAAAAAGTTTCAATTTCTCCAATTTCCAAACTCATCCGAAAACTGGGTTTCTAATATCCACAGGGATGTTGTTGTTGGTGGTAAGTGTCATTGAGTCATTTCCGACTCTTAGCAATCCTGTATAGAGGTTTCGGGGAGCGGCTGATGAATTTGAACTGTTGACCTTGTGATTCAAATCGACCTTGCAGTCCAGTGCTTTATTCTACAGCGCCATATCAGGACTCCATCCACAGGGATAGTTGTTGTCAAGAACCATGGAGTCGGTTCCGACTCATAGGGTTTCCGAGGAGTAACCGTACTTTTACTCTCTAGTATTTTTTTAAAAACAGAAGCATCATGTGTAAAAAGCAAAAAAAAAAAAGGCGCTTTTCTTGAAAATTAATCCTCAGAAAATCACTGATTGGTATTCTATATATATTTAAACACACAAAAAAATTTACTTGCATTGTTTTGCTACCTGCTTTTTTCATTTTTTCATTTCATATATTATCAATAAAATTATCCTCAACCTTAAGAGTCTACAGAGTTATTTTTAATGACTGTCTCCTCTATTTCCAAACCTCCCAGGCACTCTTCTCAAGCCTTTTCTACTTGCTATTGTACTCCTCCGTCTCCACACATTACCCAGAAGAGCAGCACAAGTCACATCCTAAACACTTTCAAACAACTTGCAGTCAGCTGTACTTTACATATCACAGCCATGATTTCATTTGTCAAATGACTGGGAAAAATGGCATGTGCCCTACCTTCAGTTGGGTCCAAGGCAGGACTACATTCCCACCAAACGATGATGTGTCTCCCTCCCAACCCATCAGATAAAATTCAAATTGAAAACAACACAAAACACTAAAAGTTAACAGCCACAAAAAAATCTGGTTTCCCCTCTGTGACTACTTCAATGCTTTCTAAGAAATTATAAAGTATTAAATTCTATAAATTTTTTTCCTATCTTTTGGTTGATGTTGTGTGCCATTGAGTTGATTCCGTTTCACAGTGATCCTGTATAGGGTTTTGAAGGAGTGACTGGTGGGTTTGAACTGCCAACCTAGTGGATGGCAGTCCAATGCTTACTGAACAGGACCACAATGCTTCAACATGCTTAGACTGCCTACTGTGATTAACAAAGCACTGCACCCTGTGATTGACAAAGGAGTAGGCTTTTGTTCTATGGAGTAATATAACCATCTAAACTCAGGTTACAAAATCTATGCATAGAGAAAATCCTGTATCTGAGTTTGAGATTTCAGGCAGGTACCCTTTTAAAAGGAGAATATCAACCTTAGATTCAAACTTATACCATTCATGTGGAAGAACAGTGAAATATTTGCTAAGCTTTCATTAGGTGAATAAGTCAATACCATGACTCAAACTGTGTGATTTTATGGGGCATTTCAAGTGATTTCTTCAGAAAGTCTTCACACTTAATTGAGACATAATTTGCTTACAAGAAATGAAATGTCAAGAAGTGTTAACACACTAACATAAAAAGTAGTTAAGAACTTGTGCTCCAGAGTCAATTTGCTTTGGCTTAAATCCTGAAATCCTGAGTTTTACTAGCTGTAGACCATGTGTCTCCACATTGAAGCTTTCTATTGAAAAGATAAAATACCTCCTTCGAATAGCTATCATAAGGATTAAATTACTTCATACGTGTAAAGTTATTAGAATACTATATTCAGCCATTAATACGTTGTTATTAGGTGTTGTTAGGTGCCATTGAGTCAATACCGACCCGTAGTGACCTTATGCACAGCATAACAAAACACTGCCCGATCCTGGGCCACTGTTGCCACGTTTTAGTCCATCGATGCTGCCACTTAGCTAATCCATCTCGTTGGGGGTCTTCCTCTTTTTCGCTGCCCCTCCACCTTACCAAACATGATATCCTTCTCCAGCGACGGGTCCCTCCTAACAATATGTCCGAAGTATGAGAGACGAAGTTTGGCCATCTTGGCCTCCAAGGAGCACTCCGGCTGCATTTCTTCCAAAACAGATCTATTGGTTCTATGGGCAGCCCATGGCACTTTTAGTATTCTCCTCCAACACCATAACTCAAAGGCATCAATTCTTCTATGGTCTTCCTTATTCACTGTTC
The DNA here is from genome assembly GCF_000296735.1 of Chrysochloris asiatica. Classification (NCBI taxonomy): domain Eukaryota; kingdom Metazoa; phylum Chordata; class Mammalia; order Afrosoricida; family Chrysochloridae; genus Chrysochloris; species Chrysochloris asiatica. The sequence goes on along the minus strand of NW_006408678.1, from coordinate 737,128 downwards.
AGCTTTCACATGCATATGAGGTTACTAAAAATACCATGTCTTGGGTCAGGCGCACCTTAGTCCTAAAGCTGACATGTTGCTCTTTAACACTTTAAAAAGGTCTTGTGTAGCAGATTTGCCTAATGAAACACATCATTAAATTTCTTGACTGCTGGTTCCATGAGTGTTGATAGTTGATCCAAGAAGAATGAAGTCCTTGACAACTTCAATCT
>NW_006408678.1:733548-736377 GCF_000296735.1 Chrysochloris asiatica | reverse complement strand
CTGAATCCAGTTTGAACCTCTGGAAGTTCTCTGTCAATGTATGCTTGCAGCCATTTCTGTATTACCTTTAGTAAAACTTTACTCACATGGGCTATCAAAGAGATTGTCTGATGATTTCCACATTCTATTGGGTCACCTCTCTTTGGAATGGGCACAAACACGGATATCAGTCGGCCAGCCATCACAAAAATGCTACACATTACCATTCTGCATACCTGGCAGAATAGTATAGTCAGATCAACTGTTTGGTTCTAGTTTTCTAGGAAAAAATCAACTGGAGTCTAATACTCACTTTGTATATAACTCATCCCATACAACTTCTCATTCAATTAAACTGTCAGCATGTCATCAAGTATTGTACATATATTTGTACTGACCAGTATACACACATTAAACTGTATGGAACAACAGGTATCTTCAGGAAACCACATGTTTTAAAAGGAAGAAAAAATGATAGCTGGAATAGGAAGTAGCCTTAATACTCTAAGGTTTTTTTTTTCAAAATAAGAGTGATACTATAAAAATTCCTTAACTCGTTGTTCTATTTAACAATGAATGTGATAGCATTTCTCTTTAATTTAGCATTCCCAGCGCAGTTAAGTCACACAACTGCCTGATTTAAAATGGCCAAAACCTATATTCATTTCAGCTCACTAATGCCTAGGATAACGATCTTCATGCATTCCATTTCATTTTTGACAACTTACAATTCTTCTAAATTCATATTTCGTACAGTCCACATTCCAATTTTTAGTGGATATGTGCAGCTTTTTCTTCTCCTTTTTGAGTTGTGACCCATCAGCAAATGAAGATTCTGAGAGCTTTGCTCCATCTTTGTTATTATTCAGGTCAACTCTATTTTGAGGAGGCAGCTCTTCCCCAGTCATATTTTGAGTGCCTTCCAACCTGAGGGGCTCATCTTCTGGCACTTTACAAAACAACGTTCCACTGCCATTCATAAATTCTTAGTGGTTAATCCCTCAGAAGTGGACTTCCGCTTCCTTCTTAGTCTGGAAACTCCACTGAATCCTGTCTACCATGGTTGACTGTGCTGCGTGATATTTGAAACACCAGTCACAGAACTTCCAGCATCATGCAAGTCACCACAGTGCAGCTAACTGACAGATGTTAAGGAGACTATGGGCTATGTGATACACATTTCTGCAACTTATTCACTTTTGGAGTCTCTGTGTGGCACAAATGTTTAAGCACTCGACTACTAATCAAAAGTTTGATGGTCTGAAGCCATCCTGGAGCTCATCAGAAGAAAAGCCTGGTAACTTTCAGAAGACTTTCCTAGAAAACTTTATCTACTAGTACTAGTCTGCGCATACAGACTTCGTGAGATGGAAACGACTTGAAGCCACTTTTTGTGTTTGACATTCACTTTGTGTTCTCCACCAAGCATTAGACAAAATGTCAGTGCTCACCATATACTCGCACATGTTGAAAGAAAACCATGAATGGACTGTCGATGAGCTGAGCCTTAAAGAGCAGGTCAGATTTAGGAAAATGAAAAAAAAGAATTGGAGAAGTCCATTCCAACAAGGTGATAACCAGACAGAAAACAGATGCGGAAATGGGCAGGCCCAAGTATATTGTTGTTGTTGTTGTTGTTGGTAAGTACTGTGGAGTCAGTTCTGACTCATAGTGACCCTGCACAGAGTTCCGAGGCTCTAAATCTTTACGGGAGCAGAACGCCTCATCTTTCTCCCACAGAACTGGTAGTTTTGAACTGCTGACCTTGAGGTTAGCAGCCTGATTCGTAACCACTAGACTACCAGAGCATAATATCATATAACTAAGTAGCAAGATGGTATACTAGGGAAGACCAGAAATCCTGGCCTGGGGTCTAAGACTTCATTCACTAAATTAGGCCAGTTGTTTTAAAACTTATATTTGTAATGTAGAAGGACTCTACATTAAATGAATCTCTACATGGGATCTCAATATAAAGCCTTCAAAACAGATTTCCTGGTTCAGTCACGGCAAAAAAAAACCCTAAATAAGAACAGATCTGAATTCGTAAAATGTGGGTGTACCAGAACACCCAGAGAGTCCCGGGCGTACTGATGTGGATTAATGAACTGGACTGCCAGGCTGGTTTGAACCACAAGGTCAGTAGTTCAAGCTCCTCAGAAACCCTACACAGGGTTTCCGTGACACTTAACAACAACAACAGAACAATAAACAGAATGGAAAAACTCAGGGGTCCATGCCTTGCTAGAACTTCATCTCCCTCTTAGAAAACAACAGTAGCAGGCATGTAGTGTAGCAGCCAAATCTTTTGATTAGCGCAGTCGGAAACAACAGTGCCCAGCTTTAAGATGGAGGCCGACTGGGCCACTCTTGAGTGTCACTCTGCACAGTCGTAGCACTAATGCAGTCTCCTGCATGAGACTCCTCTAAGGGCTCATTTCACCTCTTCTGAAGCTCCCATTCCAGGGCTTCAATCCTTACTTCTTCCTGTTCAGTTGTCTTTCCAGTACATCCAAATTTTAACAATACAGGTTTGTTCTCATTTTACAGCATTGGCCATGACTGAACCTGTTCTAATGGGTTTAAAGCCCTGCCCAATATATTAAACAGGTAAAAGCAAAGCAATACTAGTTGAAGCACTCTGGTTCCTATTACTCCACCCCACCTTACCCAATTAGAGAAGACCCTGAAACGACTCCTTGGAGCACAGATGCAAACCATTAGTTTAGAAAAAGGTATTGTTGTTGTTGTTAAGTGCCGTCGAGTTGGTTCCGACCCATAGCGACCCTGCACAGAGTTTCCGAGGGTGTAAATCCTTATGGGAGTAGAAAGCCTCATCTTTCTCCCGCG
>NW_006408678.1:729760-731853 GCF_000296735.1 Chrysochloris asiatica | reverse complement strand
AGAGAGAGAGAACCATTGCTCTAAAACAGCACTTTTAATAGTAACATCTCTTCAAGTGAGTACCACATTTTAATGTATAATTTCCCTACAGTTAGGCATTTTTTGACAAAATTACATTGCAATGAAAATGAACATCTTTGTGCATAATGCGCTATTTAGAATTATTTCCTTAAAATAAACTTACAAAGGTTAGTAGTTCCAATCTAAGGTCTACAATGTGCTACTTAAAATATATTAAAAATATGAAACTCAATTAAGTATCTTTGAAAAGTCATCATATATTAACAAAATGTGCTTCTAGCATTCACTTAAGTCAATATAAAAACCTAATTTACAAAACCTAATTAGTAAGTTTCCACATTTCTTCAAAATATATTAAAGAGAAAGTTGAATCAGAACTTGAAATCCCTCTACCTTTCATGAATTTTTCATAATCTTCCTTGACACTTATCAGAAAGAATTTTTCCTTCATGGTTGGGTTTCACAATTCAATTCTGTGAAGTCATAGTTTCTATGACAGTACAATCATTCTCTGGCAACAAACTGACATCATTAAATTCTTATTTGTAAGGCATGGGCAGCTATCTATATGGATGTCTTATTCTTCCTTCTTCTAAGATCAAACTCTATTTTCTCGTGACTCCATTTAGCTCATAGGAGTGGTATTGTAATATAATTTATTCCTTTTGTCCCCAGCCATCTTTCTAAAAACTGCCTTTTAGTGAGTGTTCAGAGAAGACCTATACGTTCAAAAACTGTTTCAACGGCTGTTCCTGTAAGCATCTGTCGTGATGCTATACTCCTTGGGGAGAGAAACATCCAGAGATTGCCATTCTTTTTCCTTAGATGGAGGAAATCATGCTTCTGTTTTAATATAAGACTCTTTTTAAGCAATGTTTTTAAATTATCATTTAAGTAAGTGATACTAACCTGATACCAAGAAAAAATTTTTCTAATTAAATCTTTCTTTCCTAAAAGCAAATGTTACTAAAAACATCGATCATATTCCACTTGTATGTAACAGTTCTATGCAGTACCAACTAAGATTGAGGCTAGTTAAGAGTCTATCAACAAAGACCTGCTTAGTCTCTCCTGTGTTCAGGATCTATGCCAGATGCCAGAGATGCCGTGTGGACAAGACAGAAGTAGGATCTACTTTCAAAGAGTTTTCAGTATTGGTGCAAGGGCAATGTGCACAGGCAACCCGGAGCGGCCCCAATACCAAAACTATAGGAAAGATTATTTTGAAGAAATAGATTGGAACCAGATTTTAGAATATACGTAACACTAGGCTAAGGAGTTTGAACTTCATATTTAAGTTATAAAAGAAAGACTAGGCACCCAAAGGTAACTTTATTGTTGTCGTTAACTGCTATCGAATCAGTTCCAACATACAAGGATGCTGTATACAGTTTCTGAGGAGCAGCTAGTGGATCTGAACCACTGACGATGCAGTTAGTGGTCCGATGCTTATCGTACAGCATCACACCAGGACTGCAAAGCATGAATCTGATCAGTCCCTGCTTAGAGCTTTTCCAAGGCTTCTCTTTACTCCTAAGATAAATCCAAATTCTTGACTAAGTTTAACTTCTTGTTTGCTGTCAAACTGGATTCTGATTTATGGTGAGCCCATGCCCAACAGGATCCTCCACTGTGCTTCACAGGGATTGCACTGGCTGAAGTTTTGGAAGTCGATTGCCAGGCTTTTCTTCCTAGTCTGTCTCAGTCTGGAAACTCCGCTGAAACCTGTTCAGCATCATAAGAACAAGTAAGCCTCCAATGACAGGCATGTGGTGGCTGCATTTGAGGTACACTGACAATCTCTATACACAAACGCCCCTCTCACCTACAGAAGACCTCTGGCTCTCGCCAGACTGAGCCTCTGCTCTGTCCCTTGAAAGCAGAGATTTTGAAACTTCTAAATCTCAATCTAGTAAATACAAGTGGGCGACACCCTCATGTTTAGGTTTCTTTTTAAGAATATGTTGGTGAATTGCCACGCTGCAAGGAGTTTCGATGACGGGTAAGACTGAGGAATTCTCACTGACCGCCTAAGACAGAGCCATTGCCATGCTGCAAGGAGTTTCAATGAC
>NW_006408678.1:727582-729234 GCF_000296735.1 Chrysochloris asiatica | reverse complement strand
TTTAAAGAGCCTACTTTGCCAGAACTTAATTAACTTATTATTATACAGTTTAAAAATGAATAATTAAAGAAAACATGTTAAAAAAAAAAAAGAATATGTTGGTGACTTGACAGAGCTAGGCCAACAGACCACAAGCGAGAGGTTGGCAGAGGAAAGAAGAAGGCAGTAGAAGGCACAGGGAAGAATGCAAGCGTTAAGTGGATAGAGGTGAATACTGTACACTGATGATGCATGGAGGGGCCTGTACTCATTGTAATGAAACATAGCATATGATTCATGGAATGTAAAACTGAAGATCTGCTCTGTGAACCTTCACTCAAATTCATAATACTTATTGAAAAAAAAAAAAAAAGAAAGAACAAGCTGGCCGCAATCCACTAGTGTTGTTGTTGTTAAGTGGCGCTGAGCCGTTCCTACTCTTAGCGTTTGTAGAACAGCTGCTGAGTCTGAACTACTCATATTACCTTGGGGTTAGCAGTCCAGTGCTTATCCATAAGTAACACACCACAGTCCAAAGCTACTAGGTATTGTTGCTGTTAAGAGTTGTCAAGTCCATTCCAACTCATGGTGACCCTAGGAGTTTCCAAGGAGCAGCTGGTGGTTTTGAAGCATCGACCTTGCGGTTAGCACCCTAGCATTTAGCCTAAAGCACACCAGGACTTTCCATAATCTGAAAAATACTTAAATGTACCATATCCTCTTAGTTCTTGACTTTTCCTTATTTTCTTCTGACCTGAAACCCTCTTGCTCCTCTTCACCCTCCCCTTTTTACCTGACTGCTTCTAGTTTGACTTTCTGATCTGTTTACCCCTTGCCTAACCTCTTAGATTAGCCCCTCCTCTGCGTACAAAGCACTCTATACTTTGTAATACTTCCTATGCTTTGTTGTCATTGCACTTTCTAGCCTACAAACTCCATGAGAGTAAGGAGCAATTCTGGTTCATCACTGAATACACGCTCAGTACCAGTTATTGAATCATGGTGACTTCATGTGTGTCAGAGTAGAACTGTGCACCGTACAGTTTTCAATGGCAGATTGTTCAGAAGTACATCACCAGGCCTTTCTTCCAAGGTCCCTCTGGGTGGACTCAAACCTCCAACCTTTTAGCTAGTGGCTGAGCACATTAGCTGTTTGCATCAATATTTGTTGAGTGTCAAAGGTAAGGAAATGGAAAAGTTTAGTATTTCAAAGGGAAATATGAGGGGCCTATAAAAAGTTCATGGAAAAAAGTTCTGTTATCTTTTCATTCCATTTTTCTACGACCCCCCACCACATATGTTCTCATTTCCAATTTTATAAATGGTGATTAAGTTCCTAGGTACACCTACAAAACACTATTATTCACAAGGCACTTGAGATGAGAGGTAGCGGATGGTGGTGGTGGTAATGTGCCATGGAGTAGATTCCGACTCATAGCATACCTACAGGGTTTCTGAGGCTGTATATCTTTACAGGAGCAGAAAGCCTCATCATTCTCCGGTGGAACGGCTGGGCTGGTAGTCTTCAACTGCTGACCTTGAGGTTAGCAGACTGACTCTAGGCTACCACAGATGAAAGGAGAACTATTTATTCTTCTCTCCACAAAGGAGCTCTGGTAGCATGTTGTTGTTGTTGTTAAGTGCCATTGAGTCGGTTCCGACCCATAGCGACC
>NW_006408678.1:722100-727442 GCF_000296735.1 Chrysochloris asiatica | reverse complement strand
GTTACGAATCGGGCTGCAAACCGCAAGGTCAGCAGTTCGAAACTACCAGCTGTTCCGCGGGAGAAAGATGAGGCTTTCTGATCCCGTAAAGATTCACAGCCTCGGAAACCCTGTACAGGGTCGCTATGAGTCGGAACCGACTCGACTCCGTGGCACATAAACCCCCACAAAGACAACAGAACTTTCACTTTCTGAGGCAGAGAAAACAGAAGGAAAGGAATGCTTGCTGTCTTTCTCTCCATGACAATCACAAGTTCCTCCTACAAGAAAGTGTCTTAGCTCATTGCTAAGATAGGGATAAAGGTCAGTGTTCTCAACAGGCCCCACCCCTAGGCATTTGCTAGCTCTTGGACTTGTAAGCCTGCAAGAGAGGAAGCTTTCCTTTTTATTCAAAGCTTCCTGGGACTGGTCGCTCTCTCCTTAAGGGAAGACCTGCCTTTCTTTAGGTGTTCCTTGTATCTGTTGCTTAGTGGTGCAAATGACTAATGCACACAGGTGCTAACCAAACAAGGAACCTGGGAGAAGAGGCCTACTGATCTACTTCTGAACAATACCAGCCACAGCAAACCCTATGGAGCACAGGTTCCCGCTGACTCACATGAAGCCACCATGAGTCAGACTGACTCCAGGGCATCTGTTTGTGTGTTTAACAACTTCATCTAGATACGCAAATTAAGAAGTAACAGAGTAAACATCTGTCTAAGCCAAGTTTTTTAATCCAGTTTTACCAGAAATTAACATTAAACTATTATTTTGTTTTTAATCACATCTTAATCCTCATTCAGCTTCTTGAGTCTGATCCAAATTCAGTGAGAATTTGGAGCTTCAACCAGAACAGTAGCAATCAGTGTGACATCTGATGTCTGCATTCCAGGAAAAAGGGCAGCATGGAGGAGCAAGTAGAGGGAGAGGGAAGACGAACAGAATGAACGGTTCCTCCAGTCCTTCTATTTAGACACTTTGCTTAGTCAAAAATGTCTAAATAGTTCTGCCTTCATAGCCTGCTACAATCTCCCTTCCAAATTGTTTCTCAGTCTCCCTTTTTCTTTCCTGTTTCCAGGACCCCTCCATACTGTCCAATGAACTCTCATTCCAACACCCACACTTTCAGAAATAGGGAAACTATTACCCCAACTTCCAAACTGTTCCATGATACCACACTATTTATCTCTCCTATCCCACCTCCAAGGAGTCCTGGTGTGGCGCTGTGGGTTAATGCACTGGACTACAAGGTCAGTTTGAACTGCAAAGTCAGCGGTTCAAGCTCACTAGCCGTTCTCAGAAACCATATACAAGGTTGCTATGAGAGTTGGAACTGACCCGAGAGCACTTAACAACAACAAAATACATGTATGTAGGTTTATGTATATATATACAACATATATATGTGAAATATACATACATATATACATAATAAAACACACACACATATATACATATAACACAGGAGCACAGCGGCTCCATAGGATAAGACCTGGACTGCAAACCAGAAGTTGATGGTTAGAGCCCATCATCAGCTGCTATGGGGAAGAAAGATGAGGCTTTCTGCTCCCACAGAGATTAAAAAAAAAAAAAAAAAAAAAAGTCTCGTAAGCCCTATACCAGGTCACTATGAGTGGGAACCAATTCGATGGCACTTAGCAACAAGCAAGCATATATAACATATATAGAAATGCAGTTAAACCTGCAAAGGCTGGGGGTATGTGTAAGGTAAAACCTGTCAGAGAAAGAAAACTCCCATTTTTCCACTAGTAGAGAAAAAAACAGAAAGTACTAAGGCTCACCCTGTCAAAGGCATAAAATGTGCAAGACCTGAAAAACCAAGACAGTTCATTGAGTTCCTATTCTCACAGGTTTCCCTGTATCTCTGTTGGAGTTCAAGGGTAAGACAGTCAGCCAGTTACTCTATTTTCATGTGAATGGATTTAATCAGATTGCTTTCCGCCTGATCAGCTGCACTGAAGACATGGGAGTTTGGACTGGTGATGGGATAAACCCCACTGCCTTTGAGTCGATTCTGACTCATAGAGACCCTAGAGGACTCTGTAAGGTAAATGCTCTTTAGGGCTTCTGAGATTGTACAATAGCAGACCACCTTATTTTTCTCCCAGGAAACAGCTGGTGGGTTTAAACTGTCAACCTCGCAGTTAGCAGTACAAAGCTTAACCCACTGCACCACCAGGGCTCCTTCCAGAGGTGGGATGTTGTGGTTGTACAGGGTGCTGTAAAGTCAGTTCCAACTTACAGTGACTCTGTATAGTGTTTCCAAGGAGCAGCTGGTGGGTTTGAACCACCAAACTGGTACTTCAAACTGACCTTAAGGTCCAGTGCTTTATTATATAGTGCCTATTGTTGTTGTTAAGTGCTGTCAAATCCCTTTGACTCATAGTGACAATGCATAGGGTTTCTGAGGAGCAGCTAGTTAGTTTGAACCACCGACCTTATAGTTTAAACCAACCTCATGGTCCAGTGCACTATCCTGCAGCACCATACCAGAACTCCACAGCGCCTGTAGGTCCCTCTATTTCTATCTGTTTTTAAGCCAAGAAATTTAACTCAAGTAATTTTAGAAAGATGATCAAGAGTGCCTAGAACTCTACTAAAGTAGAGAAAGGTTAGTTCTCACCAACATTGCCCAGTGATCACCTCTTCCAAATTGTCCCCTATTTCAGTACTTCTGAATAAATACATGGCACTAAAACTCCAGGGGTCATAGAAGGCCAACTCAGGAAAAGCTATAACCTTCATGCAAGCAGACTGCCCATCTGTCTCCCACAGAACTGCTGCTGGGTTCAAACCACTGACATTTTGGTTAGCAGCCTAGTACTAAACCACTGAGCCCCGAGGGTCCCTTATATTTTCATTGCCTGATAATCATTTCATTAGCTATAACAAAATAAAAACACACCCGCACGTCAGGTACTGAAATTACCTTATTCTACAACTGATAACAGAGTCCTGGTGTGGGGCTGTGGGTTAATGTGTTAGACTGCAAAGTCGGTTTCAACTGTAAGGTCGACAATTCAAGCTCACCAGTCAGTCCTACAAAGCCCTATGCGGGGTCGCTATGGGTCAGGATTTCGACGACATTTACCAACAACAATACAATTGATAGCAGTGAACGTTAAAGTATTGAGTAATAATACTTTCCATTGCATTATAATTTATCGACAAGCAGAACTAGACTGTTCATACGCTTGTAATCAGTTGCTTTTTCATTATTTCCATTTGGAAATCTTTAATTTTCTTTTCTAGTATGTTTTTGATATTCGGTAAATATAGTTTTAAACAGTCAGATTAGATTTATGCAGAAGTTATCTTGGACTCTCCTGGGAAGAAGTAAGTGTGCTAAATGAGAGACTGAAGTCAAGTAATAAAATTTGAAGACAAATTTTATTTGGGAGTAAACTAAGTTTAGGAGCTCTGGTAACGTAGTGGTTACTAAACGGGCTGCGAGCCACAAGGTCAACAGTTGGTAACTACTAGCTGTTCCGCGGGAGAAAGATGAGGTTCTCTGCTCCCTTAAAGATTTAAAGCCTCGGAAACCCTATGCAGGGTCACTATGAGTCGGAACCGACTCCACAACACATAACAACAACAAAACCAAGTTTGCTTTAGCTAAGCCTGCCACTCAAGAGGAGACGTCAAACACTTCAATTTGAGTGAAGACAGCAACTTCCTTCTCTAAGAAGCTTTGAGGAAGTTGGTTAGGGGGAAAAAGAGCTCTGGTGGCTCAACAGCTAGACACTCTACTGTTAACCTAAAGGTTGGCAGTTCAAACACACCCAACAGCTCTTTGGGAGAAAAGCCTGGTAATCTGCTCCTGTAATGATTGTTGTTGTTGTTGTTGTGTTAGGTGCCATAGAATGAGTTCCAACTTATAATGGACTTATGTACAGCAGAGCAAAACCCTACCCCACCCCGCCCTCTGTAAAGATGACAGCCTAGGATACCCTACTCTGTCCCAATGGATCACTATGAGTTGGAAACAGACTTGACTGCAGCAAACAAAAACAGCTGGGGGGGGGGGTGAAAATGTTTTGAAAAGCTGTCATTTAAGCAAAGGCGGGCCATTTGGAAGAGGGGGCGGGAGGGTGGGGATGTGGTTGTAAAGAGGCCTCGTGGGCTTTCTCTCATTTGTAATAGGTTTGCAAGGATTCCTGGCTTCACAGTGATGACAACTCAAGATAATTTAGGTTTGGAAAACGCCAGTTCAGAAAGGTTTTGAGGTGGAAGCACCTGGGGCTGCTCTGAGCTGGTTCTGATGGTTTGTGGGTCACTGATGACATGTCTTTTTCAGTGGTTTGGGCAATGTCAGACCGGAAACCTACTGCTGAGCATGTACACACTCAGAAATGTATCAGCAGCTGCTGTCAGAGGATTACAACTCATGGTGACCCCATATGTGCACAGTAGAACCGTCCCTTAAGGTTTTCATGGTTGTGCCCTTCCTTTCAAGGTGCCTCTGAGTGTGATCGAACATCCAGCCTCTCAATTAGTAAGTAGCCAAGTGTTTAACCATTTATACAACCAAAGTGCCCACTTAGATATTAAGCATAGGGTTTCCGAAGAATGGCTGGTGGGTTTGAACCAACAACTTTGTAGTTAGCAGTCCTGTGCTTATCCTACAGTGCCACACCAGAGCTAGGGAAATACAAATCAAATCACAGAGATTCCACTGCATACCCACTAGGATGGCTATTAAAAAAAACAGTGGATATAATTTTTTACATTAAATTAAGAATTGTTGTTGTTAAACCACTATCAAAACATTCTTTCAGTAGAGGACAATAAATGCTGGCGGGGATGTGAGAGACTGGGACACTCCTGCATTGCTGGTGGGACTACAAAATGGTCCAACCTCTCTGGAAAGCAATATGGCACTTCCTCAGAAGGTTGGAAATAGAAATACCTTATGATTCAGCAATCCTCTACTTGGCATTTACCCACAAGAAATACGAGCCATAACACTGTTATGCCCAGAGTTCGGGGTCCCCAATGACCACCCGGGAGCCGTCACCGATGTAAACACATAAGGGTTGTTTATTCAAGCTCAAGCCAGGTCTCTAACCACATCTGAAGCAGCGGATTAGGGAAAATGCCTAGAACGCTTTGTCTGCAGGGTTTTTATAGAGTTTTCAAACAGCTCAGGTTTCTCAGCTTTACAATCTTTGGATTGGTAACAATTGGCAAACTATGAGATGTTACAGTTTAATTGGTCAGGACTGGTGGTCTTTGTTCTTAGGCTAGGGTAAAGGAAAACATCTGGCCTCTGGCCTTGAGCTGCCTGGCTATATATCATTTTCTTGGAGCTAGAGGACGTGCTAAAGCTTATATACGAA
>NW_006408678.1:718554-720350 GCF_000296735.1 Chrysochloris asiatica | reverse complement strand
AAAGGCAAGAATTGACTTGCTTACAGGCTTTCAAGAGGGAACCTAGATCCAGAGGGCGTGGAGGAAGGCAGAATCTCCACTGGGCATGGAGGAAGGTAGAATCTCCACTGGGTAGTATCCAATCTGTCTAGGCAGGGATGATGAAAGGAAATGCAAATAGGTCTCTTATGATACAATAGTGAATAATTGTTATCAGGACTGATTGTAAAGGTAGACGTTTTCTAGCAATGCGGGGAGTGATTAACTTTGCAGTTTAGGAACGGAGGTCCCTGGGACCATCAAGGGAGAAGAGCAGAGAGAGGGACCCTACCCAGAGATGCAGTGATGCCTGAGATGGAGGCAGAGACGATGACGTGGAAAGATGGAGCAGCTGGGGACTTTAGACACAGAGAGGGAGAGAGGCTGTGTGCTGACAACCGGGGAGCAGGCTTGTAGTATATACCCGTTGGTTGGATAATGATGTATGGAGGGGATTGTAACCACGGCAATGAAACCAGGCTTGGCCGGATAGGATGAATGTAAAAGTAATGTTCTCCCCTGTAAACTATCACATAATTCACAATAAAACATTTTTAAAAAAAACTTATTTTCAGATGTTGTTAGGATAGAATTATGTCCCCAAAAACTGTGTTCATGTGGCTGGGCCATGATTCAGTATTGTATAATGATCCTCCACTTTGTGATTTGATGTCATGATCCCCTGTGTTGTAAATCCTCACTTCTGTGTTGTTAATGAAGGAGCCCTGGAAGCAGCGTGGATTACCAGCTGGTCTGCTAACTTCAAGGTTAGAATCTACAGTTGCTCTGCAGGAGAAAGATGAGGCTTTCTGCTCCCATAAAGAGTTACAGCCTCGGAAACTCTATACAGGATCACTCTGAGTGGGAGCAGACTCTGTGGCACATCACCATGATGTGAAAAAGCAGAATTAATAGACCATTATGGTAATGAGGCAGGATACAACCTACAGGATTAGGTTGTATCTTGATTTAAAAAAAAAAAAAAGATGTTAAACAAGCAAGCAAAGATCAGAGGGACTTCAGAACCACCAAGAAAGAGGAGCCAGGAGCAAAGTGCATCCTTTGGACCCAAGGTCCCTGGCACTGGAAACCTCCTAGGTGCAGGGGAAGCTTCTCCTGGAACCAACAGAGAAAGCCTTCCCCTGGAGCTGGAGCCCTGAACAAGGACTTGTTGTTGTGAAGTGCCATCGAGTCGATTCCAACCCATAGCGACCCTGTATAGGGTTTCTGAGGAGCAACTGGTGAGCTTAAACCGCTGACCTTGCAGTTCAAACGGTTTTGCAGTCTGGCACATTAACCCACAGCCCCACACCAAGGGCTAGTTGCCTCCTAAACTGTGAGCGAATGTCTGTCTGCTAAAGCCACCCCACTGTTATAACAGCACTAGAGAACTGACACAGACTCTAACAATTAAATACATATAATGCAATGCCAGTGGTAAAAAAGCAACAGCAAAGACTGCATGCACCAACAGTAAGAGACAGAGTAGTGGGCTTCTGAGAGGGAAACAGTGAGAAAGCTGAGGATCTTCAGGCTTGTTTGCAACTAGGGTGCCTCCAGGCATGTGACTGAGGAAACTATGTTTGCCCATCCACAGAACTACACTGAGAATGCTTTTAGGCCAAGAACTTATAGCAGACTGAGGTGCCCATTGGGCATTTACTGGCAGCACTAAAGAAGCTTCGTAAGCCTTGTCAGAGCAGGGCAGAGGCTAACGGGCCACATGGCTGACCGGCCACATGGCTGACCAGAGAGAGATCGGCCTGTGGGCATGGCTG
>NW_006408678.1:715102-717009 GCF_000296735.1 Chrysochloris asiatica | reverse complement strand
GCAGGTTGTTAATGAGTCTTCCTCCAATCCTGATGCCACGTTTTTCTTCATAGAACCCAGCTTCTCGTATTATTTGCTCAGCATACAGGTTGAATAAGTGTAGTGAAAGAACACAACCTGGAGCACATCTTTCCTAATTTTAAAACATTCAGTGTTTCCTTGTTCTGTTCAAACAACTGCCTCTTTATCATATAAAGGTTCCTCATAAGCACAATTAAATGTTTTGGTATAGTTTGCCATGATCCATACAATTGAAAGCACAATCTAATAAAGCACAGGTAAATATCTTTCTGGTATTCTCTGCTTTCAGCCAAGATCCATTTGACATCAGCAATGGTATCCCTTGTTCCATAACCTCTTCTGAATCCAGCTTAAACCTCTGGAAGTTCTCTGTTAATTTACATTTCTACAACCATTTTTGTATTATCTTTAGCAAGATTTTACTTGCATGTGATATTAACGATATCGTCCAATGAAATCCTCACTCTGTTGGATCATTTCTCTTTGGAATGGGCACAAATATGGATATCTTCCAGTCAGTTGGCCAGGTAATTGTCTTCCAAATTTCTTGGCATAGATGAGTAAGTGCCTCCAGTGCCACATCAGTTTGCTAAAAGATTTCAATTTATATTCCATCAATTCCCAGTGCCTTGTTCTTTGCCAATGCTATCACTGTACCTTGGGCTTCTTCCTTCATTATCATTGGCTCTTGATCATATGCTACCTCTTAAAATGGTTGAACATCAACCATTTCTTTTTGGTACAGTGACTCTGTGTTCCTTCCATGTTCTTATGATACTTTCTGCATCACTAAATATTTTGCCTATAGAATCCTTCAATATTTCAAGTCAAGGCTTGATTTTTTTTTTTTTTTCCAGTTCCCTCAGCTTGAGAAATGCTGGGCATCTTCTTGTTTTTTTAACTCTAGGACTTTGCACGTTTCATTATAATGTTTGACTTCTGTCTTCTTGAGCTCATATTTGAAACCTTGTGTTTACCTCCTTTACCTCCTTATTTTTTCCATTTGCTTTAGGATCTCTACACTGGAGAGCACGCTTCGGTGTCTCTTCTGACATCTGTTTTAGTGTTCTCCTTCTTTTGTGTCTTCCTAATGATCTTTTGCTTTCTTCATGTATGACATTCTTGATGTCATCCCACAGATTTGATGCATTAAACCCTAAAGACTGAAGACCAGGGTAAAGTCACACATCTTTCAGTTCAAACTGACTTTGCAGCCCAATGCTTAACCTACAGCACTACCACAGAACTCCAAACTAAAAATAACCAATAGAAAATAACATGTGTTGGCAAGAATGTGGAAGAATTGGAGCCCTCATACATTGCTGGTGGTAATGTAAAATGGAGCAGTCAAATGGGAAAGTTTGGCAGTTCCTCAAAAGTTAAACACAGAGTAGTAATTCCAGCCTTAGATTACATACTCAAAATAGCTGAAAGCATGTCCAACAAAAAATTTGCACATCAATGATCACAAAAGCCAGAAAATGGAAACAACTCAAACGCCCATCAACTGATAAAGGGATAAGCAAAATGATGTGGTATACTCATCTCTGTATAGCACAAATGGTTAAGCGTTTGACAACTAGTAGAAAGATCAGCGGTTCAAACCCAGAGAGGCACCCAGGAAGGCAGGTCTGAAAACCTTATGGGACCGTTCTGGTCTACACACATGGGGTCAACATGAGTTGGAATTGATTTAAATAGCAACTAATAATATCATGTTTGGTAAGGTGGAGGGTCAGAGAAAAAGAGGAAGACCCCCAATGAGATGGATTGGCCATGTGACATCATCAGTGGACTCAAGCATGGCAACAGTAGTGAGGTTGGCCCAGGATGGGGCAGTGTTTCATTCTGCTGTGCGTAAGGTCTCTATGGGTTGGTACTGACTC
>NW_006408678.1:711682-714189 GCF_000296735.1 Chrysochloris asiatica | reverse complement strand
TCAACATTGGGCTTCTAATGCAAGATCCCACCAGCCGCCATCGGAAGAAAGACGTGGCAGTCAGCTTCAGTAAAGATTGACAGCCTCGGAAACCCCACAGAACACTTGTACCCAGTCCTAGAGGGTCGCTATGAGCCCGAATCCGACCGATGGCAGTGGGTCTTGTGCCGTGTATACTTATAGGCACTTTCCATAAAGCAGGCGCTGGGGTTTTCTTGGGCTGTGCTTCACAGAAAGAACAACACAGGACGACTGTGGGGGCCTGGAGCAGTGGGTTCGGGCGCACCCGCGCCTGCCCACCTCACCTTCCACACATCACCCAGCCGCCGCCCGCTGTCTGCACCAGTCTCCCGGGACTCCGCCGCCGGTGCCCAAGGCCAGCCTCCCCGGCGGCGTGGCAGGCGCGGCCCGCGGGCTCCGCGGCGGCGGCTCAGGCGGAGAAGGAGGCGCACGAGGAGCCCCGGCCACACGGCCCTCTCCGCCGGCCCCGCCCCGTCCGCGCCCTCGCCGCAGGCTCCGGAGCCGGGGGTCCCGTCCCCACCTCCCTCCATTACTTGGGATCCGCCCGACCCCACGCCGCGGCCAGAGCCGAGACGTCCCTCCGTGATCACCTGCCCTAGAGCGCGGTAGCAGTGGTCGGTGTGAGGGGAAGGCACCTCATCTCCTCAGACCCACCGAGGCACCCGGGGAGGGGGATGCAAGGGACATTCACCTCATCCCCAGGCGGTTTCGGCGGCAGCGGCGGCTCCAGCCCGCGGTTCTCTCCAGCTGGCGCGCCTCCTAGCGCCGTCGCGGCCCCGCGCTGACAGCCCTGACACCGGCGCCCGAGACCCGCTGGCTCCCCGCCGCCCCGCCCCCGCGTGGTGGCTCCGCGCAGGCGCAGGCGCGCTGTGGCCTGAGGGGGAAGAGAGCTCCTGGTGATGTGGCCGCCGGGGCGGTGACCTGAAGTGGGAACGCCGCCCCCTCCCGGACCTTTACGGAGTCCAGACAGACTCGGGGTCGGAATGCCAGCGAGGGGCGGGGAGGGGACATCTTCAGGGCCCCCTCCCCATCCAGTTCTCATCCTGGTTCGCATCACACTCTCCGCCCCTCCTGCCCACGCACAGCCCGGGTCCGAACCCCCAAATCCATGACTCATGATTTCTGCTCTCAGACCAAAACTGGGCTGGTGTTTCCTTCTCTCAGACTGATGTGAAAACCAAGACACTGTGTGGGCGTGCAAGAGCCAGGGTCAGAGGGCCGATCTGGACCCCTGAGAGGAGGGGGCATCCCGACGGGAGAACGATGTGTGAGCGGTACAGGTGGCTGTGGATCCAGACTTGTCGAGTGTTTCCACGCTTGTTCTTAAATTCAGGGGAAAGTGAGCCAAATTTGCAAGGGGCAGCCAAGAAATCATTCACTGAACAACTGTTTTATTGAGCGCATCTCGCTTATGATCCTGGTAATAACCTGTGTCCCATGGATACGCTAGTGGTGGAAGCAGCTTTAAGCGAAAGACAGTCTTTTCTAAAAGTACACAGTTGATTACACTCTGGTCAGATCAAAGCTTCCACCGTTTTTAGGTCACATCAGTGATTTAATAGCAGCTCTTCAGGTGCTAAAAGACTCCAGAATTCGTTGAGCTATCGACAGTTTTTTGTTTTTGATATTTTTTCATTTTGCCACGCAATCACTCTGAGTTTTAACCTTCGCTTTCAGGGTAAACGGTGCTTCTGTATCACTCTTGGCCATCAACAGTGACACGTTTTACAGTAGTCCCTGCTGCTGTTCTTCACTGCGGTATCACGCTTAAAAATGAAAGTAAATGCAAGTTTTATTGTTGTTGTTAAGTGCTGTTGAGTCGGTTCCAATTCATAACGACCCTGTATAGGGTTTCTGAAGAGAGGCTGTTGAGTTTGAATCGCCGACTTCATGGTTTAAACCTACCTTGCAGTCCAGTGCATTAAGCCACAGCCCATACCAGGACTTCAAATGCAAAGATATATATTGTTACATTCTGATGAGTTGGTTTTGACTCATAGAAACACTTTATAGGGTTTTCAAGGAGTGGAGGTTGGGTTTGAACCTCGTGGTAGGCAGTCTGGTGCTTAAGCATATACCAGGACCCTGATATGTGTATGTATGTGTTTGTGTTGTTATTGTTAAGTGTTGTGGAGTCAGTTCTGACTCATAGCGACCCTATATAGGGTTTCCAAACAGCAACTGGTGGGTTTGAACCACAGACCTTGCAGCTCATATTGACCTTGTGATAGAGTGCTTATCCTACAGCACCACACCAGGCCTCCATATATGAGTGTATATATATGTTTGTTTTTGTTGGTAAGTGCCGTTCAGTCGGTTCCGACCCATTGTGACCCTGTGTAGGGTTTCCAAGGAGCGGCTGATGAGCTTGAACTACCAACCTTGCAATTCAAACGACTTTGCAGTCTGACGCATTAACCCACAGTACCACACCAGGATTATATATATATATTTATATATAAAAACTCTGGTAGCATAGTGGTTAC
>NW_006408678.1:708702-710617 GCF_000296735.1 Chrysochloris asiatica | reverse complement strand
TAAATCTTTACGGGAGCAGAAAGCCTCATCTTTCTCCTGCTGAACAGCTGGTAGTTTCGAACTGCTGACCCTGAGGTTTGCAGCCCGATTCGTAACTACTACGCTACGAGAGATAGAAGGTAATTAAGAAGCCCTGCTGATGCAATAGTTAAGCACTGGACTGCTAAACGAAAGGCTGACTATTCCAACTCACCCAATAGCTTCATGGGAGAAAGACCTGGTGATGTGTTCCTGAAAAGATTGTTGTTGTTAAGTGCTGTCAAGTCAGTTTCGACTCATAGGACTCTGCATAGGGTTTCCGAGGACAGGCTGGTGAATTTGAACCGCCAACCTTGCAGTTCAACCTGACCATGCAGTCCCTGTGCATTATCCCACAGTACCACACCAGGCCTAGAAAACATTTTGTGGCAGTTCTACTGTCATATGGAGTTGCTATAGACTCACGGCGCCTAGCAACAACAGAAGGTAATTAGCTGCTCTTGAAAATTCGTAAGACACTCCAACTTATTGGTGTTTCTCAGCTGGGTCAGATAGTCTTTCAAGAGTTGTACACAAAGGCTGTGTTCGCTGTTGTTGTGTGCTGTTCAGTCGGTTTTGACATACAGCGACCTTGTATAGGGTTTCTGAGGGGTGACTGGTGGATTTGAACCATCGACCTTGTGGTTAGCAGTCCAATGCTTATCCTACAGCACCATGCCCAGTTTTGGAAAACTCTACCAGATTATTTCTGCGAGAGCTGATGACATCAGCTGCCCTTCGATTCATTAGTTGGCATATGGCTATGGCAGACATCTTTCTACTTAAACTGTGTTCTTCATTATGTATGGCACAAAATATGCATAGTTTTGAGATATTTTAAGTTGCAAATTGGAATCAAAGTTTAAATTAAATTTCAATCCAAAAATAGGTCTTAAGTGGAATTAGATGAAGAGAAAAAACTAAAACTCCCTGCCACCAAGTTGATTCCAATCCATGGCGACCCCATGTGATTCAGAGTTTCATTGTTCCGTAGGGTTTTCTTGACTGTACTGTTTATGGAAGCCATTGGCCAGGCCTCTCTTTTGTGGCACTGTTGGGTGGGTTCAAACTGCCAACCTTTAGGTAAGATAGTTAAAAATCCACCTCCTTGGAGTCAAAAGGTCTTCTTGAGGAAGTGACATTTAATATGAGCTTTAAGGATAAGGAGAAGTTGGCCAGGCAACAAGGGTAGGTGTGGGATGGGGAGGGCACTTCATCAGCTACAATCTCTAGGTATGAACGTCCTTTTGGTACTAAGGAGGAACCCCTGAGGGCACAAGCAAGCACTAGATTGAATACTGTAAAAATGGTCTGGCAGCTAGTATTGTCTGTCCTTCTGTAACTTCAGGTGGAGGTTCATTATCTGCATCAACAGCCAAACGCAGATTCTTTGGAGGCAGAGATCAGACATGCTTCCAGCCTCCAACCTTTTTACCAATTCTGACACCAGCTGGTCTCGCATAACACTCTTTACTTCTCTGCTGGGTTAGTTTGTTGCAATGATGACATAAAACTCATAGATTATCCTTACAGTTATGGGGTTTATGAGGGAAATAAATTACAATTCAATTTTAAAATGACTACAACAGGACATCAACTGCTAGAAATTAAAGTCAGATTCAGAAGAGGATGTGGAATGAGGGATATCATTACTGACGTGAAATGGATCTTGGCTGAAAGCAGAAAATATCAGAAAGATGTTTGCCTGTGCTTTACTGACTGTGCAAAGACTTGAGACTGTGTGGAGCCTGACAAGCTATGGACAACATTGTGACGATTACGAATTCCAGAACACTAAATTGTGCACATGAGGAACCTATACACAGACCTGGAGACAGTCATATGAACAGAACAAGGGGATACTGAATGGTTTTAAATCAGCAAAGGTGTGTACACC
>NW_006408678.1:706153-707557 GCF_000296735.1 Chrysochloris asiatica | reverse complement strand
GCTCCTTAGAGGCCAAGATGACCAAACTTCATCTCTCATACTTTGGACATATTGTCAGGAGGGACAAGTCACTGGAGAAGGATATCATGTTTGGTAAGGTGGAAGATCAGAGGAAAAGAGGAAGACCCCCCCAACGAGATGGATTGGACAAGTGGCAGCATCGATGAACTCAAGTTGGCAACAGTAGTGAGGTTGGCCCAGGATCGGGCAGTGTTTCATTCTGCTGTGCATAAGGTTGCTATGGGTTGGTACCAACTCAATGGCACCTAACAACAGCAATGAAGATCAAGGACTATAGTCTTCAGTATTGATTGCATCACAATGTAAAGAAAATGAAAATTCTCACCATTGGGCCAGTAACAGCACCATGGCCAAAGACATTGGCAAAGAATAAGGCTTCAGGAATTGATGGAATAAATTGAAATCTTTCAACAAACTGATGCAGCACTGGAGGCTCTCACTCATCTATGCCAAGATATTTGGAAGACAGCTACCTGGCCCATTGACTGGAAGAAATCCTTATTTGTGTCCATTCTAAACAGAGGTGACCCAATGGAATGCAGAATTCACATAGCACATGAAAGTGAAATTTTGTGAAAATAATTTTAAAAGGCTGCAACTGTATGTTGACAGGGAACTGCCAGAGGTTCTGGTCAGTTTCAGAATAGGACATGGAATAAAGGATATTTATTGCTGATGTCAGAGGGATGTTGCCTGAAAATAGAGAATATCAGAAAGATGTTTGCCTGTGTTTTATTGACTATTCAAAGGTATTCAATTATGTGGATCATTACAAGCTATGGACAACATTGAAGAGAATTCCACAACCTGTACATAGACCTAGAAGCAGTTGTTCGAACAAAAGGGAACACAGAATGGTTTAAAATCAGGGAAGGTGCGCACCAAGATTGTATTCTTTTGTCATACTTATTCAATCTGTATGCTGGGCAAATAATTCTAGAAACTGGATGTTGTTGTTAAGTACCGTGGAGTCGGTTCCGACTCATAGTGACCCTGCACAGGGTTTCCAAGGCTGTAAATCTTTACGGAAGCAGAAAGCCTCATCTTTCTCCCACAGAACGGCTGGTAGTTTTGAACTGCCAACATTGAGGTTAGTAGCCCAATACGTAACCACCACTAACCACCACGCTACCAGAGCTCCTTTGGAGTGTAGTACTAGCTTGGGATGTAAAAACCTATTGAGAGTTGTCGTTCTGGCACTTCCCAGACCAGGCAGCTCAGGTAGGGCTCCAGGAAAAAGGGGTGGAATCGCACATAGGAAACCTCTGTCTAGCAGACAGACAGACAGCCTTTGAGCAAACATAAGATCCTATATTTCAACATACTGAACTCATATTTTTGAAAGATCAAATTGCTGAGGAATTACAGGCATTTTGAGCTTTT
>NW_006408678.1:694192-700718 GCF_000296735.1 Chrysochloris asiatica | reverse complement strand
TAAAAAAAAAACCCTATTGACAACCTAGTAGAGAGGTGGACATGTTTACATGTTTATGTTTACAACAACGGGGTATTTTAAGTGTCATGGTCATGCTGCTGTGGCACTGCAAGATAAGCACTGGACTACTAACCACAAGGTCAAATTCACAGCCGCTCCTCAGAAATCCCATACAGGGTGGCTATGGGTTAGAACCAACTTGAGGGCACTTTATAGCAATAACAATAACCTGATGGTTCTAAGGCACCCTGATGGTGCTGTAGTGAGACATTGGGTTGTTAACTGCAGGGTCAGTGTTTCAAACCCACCAGCTGTAAGGAGGGAAAGGTGAGGCTGTCTATGCCCATAAAGATTTACAGTTTTGAAATCCGTATATAGTAAGGGTAGTAATTGGAATTGACTCAACAGAAGTGGCTTTTTCCTTATTGTTATATTTATGATTTTGCTATTCACTGGCTGTCATGAAAGCAAAGAGGAGAGACTCTTACATCTACCTGGTGGGTGTGGATCCCTGAAGGTTTCCGGGAATGTGGAGTGTTCTAGTTAAAGAGAACACCAAAGTCCAAAGCCCAGGGCCAGGAACTTGTGGGTATATTTGAGAAATGACAAGATCAAGTGCAGCAGACCTCAACCTTCTCAGAAATCATACTAAAGATGCCAGGAATAGGGAAACCTTCCAACATTGCTGTATATGCTTAGGAAGAAAACAACACTCAAATAGAAAATGATAAGGTTCTATAAAAAAGAAATATCTTACTGAAATCCTTCCTATTTCTTCTCATCCCTTCCACCCCAAGTAATTTCCTCTAATTGGAATATCCTTTCCTTCCTTTTTACTCCCCCTCCAAAATTTTTTTAGCACAGTTATTGGGTCCAATGTCCTGTAGCGATTGAGTCCAATTTAAAAACACCCTAGATAAACAAACAAAAAAAGAGGAAAACCTTTATTATTAGGAAGTTGGCTCCTGGAACATCTGCAACGAAGAAGAATAGTGTCTGATGACTATTTCTTACAAGTAATATTTATACCCATATTTAACAATGCAGGTGGGCTATAATCTTACCACTGTAGCATTTGCACCAATCCACAAAATGATTGGATGTCATGATAAACACGTCTTAATTCTCCTAGTCCCTGTTTGTCAGGGTGGTTACTTTTTCAGAAACCACACAAAGAGGGACCAGGCTTCAAGCCTACGTGAACATTGATATTATAAAAGCGTGTATCTAAGAAAGAAGGACAGGAGAGGGATGTGTATGGGGCAGGGAAAGGAGGTCTTAAGCAGTGCTCTAGTATATTGTCAATTTCTCACACTGTCTACACTCATGCTCTCTCAATCTATCCTTTGAGACTTGGTTGTTGTTTTTAAGTGCCATTGATTCATTTCTGACTCATAACGACCCTGTAGAGGGTTTCCGAGGACAGCTGGTAGGTTTGAACCACTGACCTTGTAGTAAGCACTCCATTGCTTATCCAAGTCAGGCCTCTGTTAACAAGCCTTAAGACTCACTATGTTTGTCAAAAGTGGCACCATAGGATAAGCATTGGAATTCAAGGTTGAACCGACATCGTGGTTCAAACTCACCAGCTGCTCCTCAGATCCCCTATACAGGGTCATTATGAGTTGGAACAAACTCGATGTTACTTAACAACAAGGCTTGTTAATAGAGGCTTGGCATGGTGCTGTTGGATAAGCACTGGACTGGGAACCCCATGGTCGGCAGTTCAAACCCACCAGCTACTCCTTGGAAACCTTATACAGGGTCATTATGAGTCAGGACTTACTTGACAATGGCACATAACAACAATAGAGGAACTCAACATAGGGCTTAAGTCCATTGACAATGACTATAAGTATTAGCAATGCTACCAGTTGTTTTTTTATGGTGGCAGATGCATTTTTATGTCTGGTGTAGCACTGTGACTTAATGTGCTAGACTACGGTTTGAACCGTAAGGGTGACAGTTTAAACTCACCAGCTGTTCCTTGGAAACCCTATATACAGGCTCACTATGGGTTGGAACAAACTCAACGGCACTTAATAATAACAACAACATTTCTCATTTCTGTATTGAGGAGAGAAAGACTCTTACAAAGGGATAGACTAGGCTAGGGGAAACATGATTTTAGGTACATTGACTTATTGTTTTGAAAACCATTGGGAATAACAAGGTACAAATATAAATTACAAAACAATATCTCTAACAATTTTTTTCTATCTAGAGAAGTTAAAAAGTTCACAGATTTTAAAGGCATGTGATAGTAACACTATAGTGAAGATAACAAAGAATGATATCTAAAGTCCAAGGATTTTTTTCTCCACTCATATGACCTTAAGGAGCTCTGGTAGCATAGTGGTTACGAATCAGGCTGCGAACCTTAAGGTCAGCAGTTCGAAGCTACCAGCCTCTCCACAGGAGAAAGATGAGGCTTTATGCTCCCGTAAAGATTTACAGCCTCGGAAACCCTGTACAGGGTCACTATGAGTCGGAACCGACTCCATGGCACATAACAACAACATATGGTCTTGCACCATGAACTCAGGATGAGCTGTCTACTTCTTATGTAGTCATTTACTTCTAGCCATCAGTCAGGTAAGTTAAGGTTAATGTCCATTGATGCCCCCCTCAGGTGGAGAGGAACTGGCTCTGAGCAGATGGGGCTAAAGGTACGCTAACAAAATGCATTGTTTGTTAGGGATATCATTATCTATTCGCAGTGTGTAACAAGGATGTTTTATTTGTGACTGCTTTCATTACTTTTACAAACAGTTAGAATGTTCTTATCATCTACCCCTTGAATATATTCTGCCAAAAGGCATGGCCTTGAAACTACTCAGTGTTTTCAAAAATAAAGGTGAATCTTTTCTCGTGTTAACCAAATTCTGAACTTATTTGTTTGATTTAGACCAATGTGTTCTGACCACCTACATCGAGTCTTACATTTTACTTAGATTCACCATCAACACTCAAAGAAGCTGCAGTCAAGAAATCAAACGATGTATTACATCAGGCAAATCAGCTGCACAAGACCTCTTCAAAGTGTTAAAGAACAAAGATGTCAGTTTGAAGACAAAGTGTGCCTGACGTAAGCCATGGTATTTTCAGTACATGTGAAAATAGGAGCAAATAGGAAGACTGTAGAAGAATTGATGCATTTAAGCTATGGTGTTGGAGGACAATATTAAAAATGCCAATCTGTGTTGGGAGAAGTACAGCCAGAATGTTCTTGGAAGCCAGGATGGCCAGACTTAGTCTCTGATACTTCAGACATATTGTCAGGAGGGATCAGTCCCTAGAGAAGGATATCATGTTTGGTAAAGTGGAGGGTCGGAGAAAAAGAGGAAGACCCCCAGTGAGATGGATCCGCACAGTTGCAGCAACAATAGCCTCAAACGTAACAAAGATTGTGAGGTTGACCCAGGAGCAGGCAGTGTTTTGTGCTGTTGTGCATAAAGTTGCTATGAATTGGTACCGACTCGATGACACCTGACAATAACACATGGAGTCTCAGAGTCCTGGTGTGATGCTGTAGGATAAGCACTAGGCCACAAGGTTTGAACCACAAGGTTCATGGTTCAAACTTTCCAGCCAATCCTTGGAAACCCTATACAGGGTTGCTATCATTCGGAATTGACTCCACGGCACACAGCCAGCCAGCCACACCAGATAACTAATTTTTACTGAATTTTTAAACCACAGTTTTGACTGCATGTCCTATAATGTAATCCTTTAAATGAAAAAAATGAACACGTTAGTTCAAAAGACCTCAAATGCATACATTTCTCTGAATATTAAATAATAATACTTGTTACTTCATTTAACACTATTAAACTTACTAAAGATCTTGAAATAATTCCTACACTATAAAGTCTAATCACTGTTGAAATCAAAGTTTTTAAAAACTATCTCAATGTTTCTATTAAACTTTTAGTTTATTATTATTATTATTTAATCTAAATTTGTCTTAAGATTCTTTAAAAATGCCTACACCTAATCAGCTTGTTGGTAGAAAGATGAGATTTTCACCTCCCAC
The DNA here is from genome assembly GCF_000296735.1 of Chrysochloris asiatica. Taxonomy (NCBI): domain Eukaryota; kingdom Metazoa; phylum Chordata; class Mammalia; order Afrosoricida; family Chrysochloridae; genus Chrysochloris; species Chrysochloris asiatica. Next base: position 696,682 of record NW_006408678.1, on the reverse strand, counting down.
AAAGATTTTTAAAAGGCTTGGAATCCCTAAACAGAGTCGCTATGAGTCAGAACCAACTCCACAACACTTAACAATTTAGCAATCAGCTTGTTGCCACTGGGGACCCTGTGGAGGAAAAACAGGCCTGCTGTCCTGTGTTGTTGTTAAGTACGATTGAGTTTCTTCTGACTCCTAGTGGCCCTGTATAGTTTCTGAGGAGTGACTGGTGGGTTTGAACTGCCGTCCTTGTGATTAGCAGTCCAGTGATTATTCCACAGCACCACATCAGGCTGCCCTTTAGCATCTTTGAAACAAAAATTTTTGTGGGAGCTGTTGTTGTTGTTGTTGTTAAATGCTGTTGAGTTGTTTCCAAACCATAGCGATTCCGTATTGGGTTTCCGAGGAGCGACTGGTGAGCTTGAACTGCTATGCTAACCTTGTGGGTCAAGCTGACCAGCGCATTAATCCACTGTTGCTGGTTGCCATCAAATCAGTACCAACTCATAGTGACCCTATGTGCAACAGAACAAAACACTGTCTGGGCCTGCACCAACCTTACAATCATTGCTATGCTTGAACCTATTGCTGCTGCTACGGTGCCAATCCATATCAAAGGGGGTCTTCCTTTTTTTTTTTCTGACCCTCCACTTTACCAAGCAAGATGTCCTTTTCCAGATGAGAGACTAAGCCTGGCCATCCTAGCGTCTACGGAGCATTCTGGCTGTATTGCTTCCAACACAGATTTGTTTGTTCTTCTGGAAGTCCATGGTACTTTTAATATTTTTCACCAACACCATAACTCATATGCATCAATCTTCTAGCGTCTTCTAGGCTGTGGGAGCTGACAAGCTCATTTTTCCTCTGGAGGAGAAGCTGGTGGGCTCAAATTACTGAGCTTGAGGTTAACAGACCAATACTTACCACAATGAGTTACCAAGGCTCCCTCCAATTCTTATTTTTCTTTAAAGCTATCCTTGGTGGTGGTGTTTATGAGCCATGGAGTCTGTTCCGACTGATAGCGACCCTGTACAGGGTTTCCGAGGCTGTAAATCTTTACGGGAGCAGAAAACCTCATCTTTCTCCGGTGGAATAGCTGGTAGTTTTGAACTCCTAACCTTGAGGTTACAGCCCAATTTATAACCACTACGCTACCAGAGCTCCTTTATTCAGAATGTATGAGTTTGAACCACCAACCTTGTGATTAACAGTCCAGTGTTCATCCTACAGTGCCACACCTGGATGCTAAGGGCTATTTAGGAATAAAGAAGTTCCTGAAATTCCTGGGAGATATCAGTACAACCTGAGATAAGAGAACAATAAAGAAGTTCCTGAGATTCCTCAGACCCTCACCCCATGTAACTTTTCTTTTCCCTTTTAAATCTTTTGAAGGCAGTCCGGAGAACAGTCTCTCTGCCTCCTGTATATCCAATACACAGTAAAGCTTGCGTGCTTTTCTACACACATGTATCCAAGTAATTGACTGTCTTTGTAACAGGTAGCACAAGCCCCCACTTTGCAGTATCAGGAGCATAGAGAACTTTCTGGAAAAAGTCATACCTTTCTGGTGTACTGGTTAAATGTACGCACACATATTTGTCCAAATGGATCAAACTGTACAGTCACTGTATGTAAATTTCAACTGCAAGAAGAGACAACCTTATTCTCCCTGCTCTCCAGCATTAGCTGTTACTGAGGCTATTCAATTTTTAAAGCCCAAGGATCCAAATTCACTTCCATGTCCTCTGAAGAAAGGAAAATAACTCTTTATGGGCGGTCTCGGTTTTAACAACAATGAGCAGACGTTGGAAGACCACTTCAACAGCTTTGGATCTATTTCTGAGGTGGTTTGTTGTTAAGGACCAAGAGATTCAGTGATGCCGGGGTTTTGGCTTTATCACCTTTACCAATCCAGAACATGCTTCAGATGCCATGCGAGCCAGATGAATGGAGAGTCCCTGGATAGTCACTAGGTCCATGTGGATCATGCAGGCAAATCAGCACCAGGAACCACAGGAGGTGCCTTTAGTGCTCTTGGATGCGGTCACAGCTACTCTAGAGATGATGGGGACCAGGGCTATGAGAGCAGCAGGTATGATGGTCGGCCTGGAGGATATGGATATGGATGTGGAAAGTTCAGAGATTATAGTGGCAGAAGTCAGGGTGCTTATGACTGCTGCTTTGGAGGAAATTACAGAAACCATGATGACAACTGAAATGAGGCATTGTTGTTGTTAAGTGCTGTCGAGCCGGTTCCGACCCATAGCGACCCTGTATAGGGTTTCCAGGGAGCGACTGGTGAGCTTGAACTGCCAACCTTGCAGCTCAAACAGCTTTGCCCACAGTGCCACACCAGGACTCCAAAATGAGGCACGCACGTATAATATAGATACACAAGGAGGAAGAAATCTCCTGATGCAGAATCACCCTTCTAGATGGCTGTCTTTATGAAAGACTTCTGGAGCTACACTGAAATGGCTTTGTTTTTAGTCTACCAAATTCTGTATTTTAGTA
>NW_006408678.1:689546-693517 GCF_000296735.1 Chrysochloris asiatica | reverse complement strand
ACTAACTGCAGCTTCTCCCTATTCAGGGTTGCTATGAGATGGAACCAACTCAGCAGCACTTAAGAACAACAGCAACAACAATATGTAAAAAGTTATTAAACGAGTTTCTGAGTATCCTGAGTAAATATATTAACAATAATGGAATAATAGTTGGCTGCTAACCTAGCTTTCTGGGAGCAAAAAAAATATCCTGACCTTTAGCCTTTGCCAGTTTCAAAGGGCAGCTCAAGAAGATAAAGTCCAGTATTATAATGAAATATGCAAAAAACCTGGAATTAGAAAGTCAAAAGAGAAGACCATGCTCAGCAGTTCTCAAGCCGAAAGAACTGAGGAAAAACTTCAAGCCTTGGCTTGAAATATTGAAGGATTTTATGGGCAAAATTTGGACGATGCAGAAAGCAGCAAAAGAAGATGGAAGAAATATAGTCACTATACCAAAAGGAATGGTCCATTTTCAACTATTTCAAAAGGTAGTGTATGATCAAGAGTCAATGGTGCTTAAGGAAGAAATCCAAAGTGCAAAGGACAAGGCTCCAGGAGTTGATGGAATACAAATTGAAATCTTTCAACAAACTGATGCAGCACTGGAGGCATTCACTCATCAATGCCAAGAAAATCAGAGGATAGCTACCTGGCCATTTGATTGGAAGAGATCCGTATTTGTGCCCATTCCCCAAAGAGGTGACCTAATGGAATGCAGAAATCATTGGACAATATTGTTACTATCACTTGCAAGTAAAATTTTGTTAAATGTAATTCAGCTGCAACCGTGAACTGACAGGGAACTGGCAGAGGTTCTAGCGGAATTCAGATAAGGACAGAGAATGAGGGCTATCACTGCTGATGTCACATGGATTTTGACTGAAAGCAGAGAATACCAGAAAGATGCTTACCTGTGCTTTATTGAATATGCAAAGGTTTTTGATTATGTGGATCATGACAAGTCATGAACATTTAATTGTGCTTATGAGGAACCTGTACATAGATCAAGAGGCAGTCATTGGAACCGAAAAAGGGGGCACTGAATGGTTTGCATCAGGAAAGGTGTGCGTCAGGGTTATATCCTTTCACCATGCTTATTCAATCTGAATGCTGAGCAAATAATTTGAGAAGCTGGATAATATGAAGAAAAACGCGGCATGAAAATTGGAGGAAGACTCATTAACCACCTATGATATGCAGATGATAAAACTTTGCTTGCAAGAAGCAAAGAGGACTTAAAATACTGATGGAAGATCAAAGACTCTAGATTTCAATATGGGTTTCATCTCAATGTAAAGAAAACAAAAATCTTAACTACTGGAGCAATAAATAACATCCATATAAATAGAGAAAAGATTGAAGTTGTCAAAGACATCATTTTGCTTCGATGCACTATAAACACTCATGGAAGCAGCAGTCAAGAAATCAAATGACATATTGCATTAAGCAAATCTGCTGCACAAGACCTTTTTAAAGTGTTGAAGAGCTAAGATGCCAGTTTGAGGACTAAGGTACACCTGACCCAAGCCATGGTATTTTCAATAGCTTCATATGCATGCATTAGTTGGACAATAAATAAGGAGGGCCGTAGAAGAACTGATGTATTTGACTTTGGTGTTGGAGAAGAATATTAAAAGTATCATGAAATGCCAGAAGAACCAATAAATCTGAATGGGAAGAAGTACAGCCAGAATGTTCCTTAGAAGCCAGGATGGTGAGACTTTGTCTGTCATACTTCCAACATCTCATCAAGATGGGCCAGTCTCTGGAGAAGTACATAATGCTTGGAAAAGTGGAGAGTTAGCAAAAAAGAGGGGGATCCCGAATGAGATGGATTGGCACAGTGGGAGCAGCAATTGTGAGGATGGTGCAGGACTAGGCAGTGTTTTGTTTTGTTTTATTTTGTTTTATGAAGAGCGCTGTGAGTCAGAACCAACTTGATGGCACCTAACAAGCCTGTATTTACTGGGTAATCTGTGGCGCTGTAGAATAAGCTATCAACCTCAGTGCCGGTTTGATCAGAAAGATTGGGGGTTCAAACTCACCAGTTGCTTCTTGGAAACCCTATACAGGGTTACTCTGAGTCAGAACTGACTCAATGATACTTAGCAACAAAAACACTGCCCTGACAAGGTATGCTTTTATGTTGAATTCTAGAAAAAAGGATACTTTTGAGACTATTGAAACTTTACTGTGGACTGTGGGTTATTGTTAGGTGTCCTGGAATCTCTTTCAGCTCATAGCAACTCTGTGCACAACACAATGAAACGGTGTCTAGTCCTTTGCCATTTTTTCATAATTGTTACTTTGTTTGAGATCACTGTTGTAGTCACTGTGTCAATATATCTCCTTGAATTTCTTCTTTTCTTTTGTTGGCCTTTTCTACTTTACCAGGCAGATCACTCCTGATAACATGTCCAAATTCAGTGAGACAAAGTCTCACCATCCTCCCCTTCTAAAGAGCTTTCTGGCTGTACTTCTTCCAAGACAGGTTTGTTTGTCCATGGTATAGTCAGTATTCTTCTCCAACACCATAATTCAAATGTAGCGATTCTTCTTTGGCCTTCCTTATACATTATCCAATTTTCTCACGTATATGAGGTGATTGGAAATACCATGGCTTAGGCCAGGTGACCCTTAGTCCTCCAAGTGCTATCTTGGCTTTGTAACACTTTTATAAAGCTATTTTGCAGCAAATATCCCCAATGCCATACTTTGCGGATGACATGCAGTGTATTAGATAAAAGTATTGTGTTTGTTGTTTGCTGTTAAGTGCTGTTGAGTCACACCCTATATAGGGTTTCCAAGGAACAACTGGTGAGTTTGAGCCCCTGACCTCGTGGTTCAATCCGACCTTGAGGTCCAGTGTTTATCCTACAACGCCATGCCAGAACTGGATTCATGTTAAATTTTCTGATTTTGATGATTATACTCTGCTTATGTATCAAAATATCCTTGTTCTTAGGAGTTGCTCACGGAAGTATTTCTGAGTAAACAGGTATGAAGTTGATAATTTACTCTCAAATGATTTTTTTTTAAAGTGTGTGTGGAGAGAGAGAGAATTTGAGACAGCAAGAAACGAATAGGATAAAATGTATTCAGTCCAACCAGTCTGGCAGGATGCCGACCGTGCAGGGACAAGTCACACAAAGAAATGCTGTTTCTGCTCCTCTTCTCTGCAGCAATCTCTCCTCTACCACTCTCTCTGTCCTTTGCCAAGTAAGTTAGGAACTGATACCAGACGTGTAGGTGGTCTGTTTTGGCAACGTCTAAAGGGAAGAGACATTTATGGTGACCACATAAAAAGTATTCACTTAGAAATAATCAAGAACTCTCTGTCCTGGATAGCCATGTGGGAACCATGGTAACAGTTTGTAATCAGAATGTGTAAACTTACAAAGCATTCTTAACATGAGTTAGATGAAAGAGGCAGGGTAGAAGGAAACAGAGTTGTACAAACTGTACTCATTTTACCCATAGGACACCAAACAGCATTTCCCTATGATTTAACCCTTTAGGTAGTCCCTCTTCTGAAGGTTTCTACTACTTTTCCCATCATCAGTATTGTTATGAGGTACCATTAAGTCGATTTCGACACATAGCAACCCCATATGAAAAAATAGTACTGCCCTATAGGGTTTTGTTGACTACAATATTTATGAAAGCAAATCACAGAGCCATTGGATGGATTCGAACCACCAATCTTTTGGTTAGCAGTTCAGGGCTCCTTAATTTATTGGCCTAATGCATGTTGTTGTAAATACTGTGAACTCCTAAGTCTGTTCCAACTCATAGCCAGCCTGTACAGGGTTTCCAAGAGTGACTGGTGGGTTTGAACTGCCAAACTTACAGTTAGTACAGTTAGCAGTCCATTGTTTATCCCACAGTTCACACCAAGCCTCAATTATGTATATATCGTCTGCATATTTTGAGATGACACCAGCAACCTAGTCATGTTGTTGTGGTGAAGTGCCGTCGAGTCAGTTCCG
>NW_006408678.1:684197-688791 GCF_000296735.1 Chrysochloris asiatica | reverse complement strand
GAATCCTGCGCATTCTTATCCCTTATTAAAATGCTATGCTGCCATTTCTGATTCATTGCTATTTAATTGAATTTGACACAGATCTTATTTGTACCATGCTGTGATGCTGTGTAATCTACTTTGAGAAAGAAATCTTCGTATACAAAATTAAACTCTTTAAATAAGAAATAATTTTTAAAATATCAGCCAATGAGGCAGAGAATCGAGGTAGGTCCAGTTTAAGGTGAAATCCTCTTCAGGATACTAATCCACTAAAAAATCCTGCTTCTCCTCAGCCTCTGAGTGAAGATTGTATTGTTAGAAGATGAAGTATTTCTTTCGACACAAATGCTTCATTTTATCTATAGGATCAAAATAGATTAAGAGGCCTGCTAAAATAAATTATTTGCAATATAATTACACCATACTTTTCCATATTAAGTACACATGTCTCTAGAGATAAAATAGTTTTGGTTTACAAAATTGAGCAATTAAATTAAGTAGATAATTGTCCCTAAGGGTTTTGGAGTCTGGTAAAAGCACTTTATTTGAAAATGTATCAGTATAATTCATCAGTTTGTTAAAAATAAAAATGAGCCTGAGAGAATAAAAGTACCTTTCCGAAAAAGTTTTAACTTTGTCAAAAATCCAAACCCAGTGTGACCGAGCCAATTCCAACTCATCATCACCCCATAGGACAGAGTAGAACTGCCCCATACGGTGAATTTTACATTTGAAGTTTGAATGGCAACATTATTTCTTCTCTCATTTTCAAGTTCTTACTGAAATTTAAATCAGCAATCATATGCTGTTTCAATTCTGTGAATACATGAATTCAATTCATGAATACAGATTGGCCATAATAATAATATCGTATTATGTAATATAATACATTTGTTGTTGTTAAGTGCTGTCAAGTCAATTCCAATCCATAGCAACCCTATATAGGATTTCCAAGGAGCAGCTAAGGAGCTCTGGTAGCGCAGTGGTTATGAATCGGGCTTCTAATCTCAGTTAGGAGTTCAAAACTGCCAGCTGTTACGCTCCGGTAAAGATTTACAGCTTCGCAAACCCTGTACAGGGTCGCTATGAGTTGGAACCGACTCCACAGCACATAACAACACCAAGGAACAGCTGGTGAGCTTGAACCATCGAACTTGCAGTTCAAATGACTTTACAGTCTGATGCATTAGCCCACAGCACCACACCAGGACTCGAATATAGTATATAGTATACTATATTGTTGTTGTTGTTAAGTGCCATCGAGTCAGTTCCAACCCATAGCGACCAAGCAACCCTGGACATGGTTTCTGAGGCTGTAAATCTTTACGGGAGCAGAAAGCCTCATCTTTCACCCACGGAACAGCTGGTAGTTTCGAACTGCTGAACTTAAGGTTCGCAGCCTGATTCGTAACCATTATGCTACCAGAGCTCCTTATAGTATATTAGGTATTATATTATATAACATACTATGTATTATGTTATATAATATAATACAATACATAGGATAAGCCCTGGATTGCTAATTACAAGGTCAGCGGTTCTAGCCCACCAGCCACTCCTTGAAAGAAAGATGACGCTTTTTTGCTCCTTTAAAGATTCACAGCCTTGGAAAACCTCTGCAGGGTGGATATAAGTTGGAAACGACTTGACAACCGCTAACAACAATAACAATCATATATATAATATTCATATGTACAAATGAACTAAGTTTCTTATGTTTATATGTCTCAAGAATCTTATAATTCATGTTCTTTTTATATAATTAAGGTTTTTATTGTGGATTGAGTAAAAGTTTACAGGGCAGATCATCAGTTTTACATTCAACAAATCACACGTCTTGTTTCATTATAATGATTATAGTCCCCTCCATGTACCATCAGTTACCTGTGTGTCTCTCTATTCACTTTAGCTTTTTTTTTTTGTAAACGCTTAGGCATGTATAATAATTTACACCATCAAAGGACACATTCTGCAAGTCTGTCTCCTGGCTGCCATCTCTTAGTCCCTCACTTCCCATGAAGCTAGAGTCTTCAGCTGCTGCCTCTCTCCATGTCCCCATCTCTGCCTCCATCGCTGGTGGCGCTGTTTCTCTGGATAGGGTCCCACATTCCATTTGTGCTCTTCTTGATGATCCTAGGGTCCTTTGTTTCTGGACTATAAGATTAACTACTCCCCTGTTTTTGTTACAAAACTTCTGCCTATACAATTGTGACAGTCGCAATTAGTCATGATAACAACTACTCTTTATTGAATCATAAGAATCTTATCCCCATCTCTTTAACCTGACCCATCTAGACAAGATGAAAACTATTCAGTGGGGACTCTTTCTTTCCCCCCACACTCTTAAACTAAGCTCTCTTTTGATACCTTGTAAGCCAGTCACTTCGTGCCTTTATTACCCTCTCATTTTAGGTAGCCAATGGCTAAGTTGCCCAACCCTATCCATATCAGCTGGATGCTTCACTCTCAGCTCTAGAACTCTGTGGCTAAATCCTTGCCTATAGACTCAGGTGTCCCCAGGTCTCACCATATATTGGACTAACCAGACCTTCTTCTTCTCTCTCTCATCTCCAGGTCCACGGGAGTCTAGAACATGGTTGAACTCAGCCCATTTCTTCATTGCTGCCTTTCCCCCTCTTCCATTCACCAGTAGACCAACATGGGTACCAGCAAGCTTACTGCCTGCTCATGTGTTCCCTTTGTGTTTCAGTTTTCGAGGGGATTTATAATTCATGTTCTTAATATCATCCTTTTTCATGTTATTTATGTGTTGAATAAAGATATTACTTTGGGGATATTGCGGGTTCAGTTTCAGATCACCACAATAGAGCAAATATAGCCAAAATGTGAGTCACACAAAATTTTTTTGGTTTCACATAGCATATAAAAGTTATATATACACTGTACTATAGGAGTCCTAAGGAGCTTTGGTAGCATAGGGGTTAAGAATCGAACTGTGAACCTTAAGGTCAGCAGTTCGAAACTACAAGCTGTTCCGTGGGAGAAAGATGAGGCTTTCTGCTCCCGTAAAGATTTACAGCCTTGGAAACCCTGTACAGGGTCGCTATGAGTTGGAACTGACTCCACGGCACACAACAACATAGGAGTCCTTGTGTGGCACTGTGGGTTAATGCACCAGACTGCAAAGAACTGCAAGGTCAGTGGTTCAAGGTCACCATAAACCCTATACAAGGTCACTATGAGTCGGAACTGACTTGACAGCACTTAACAACAACAACAACATAGCCTATTATGTGTTCAATAGCATTATAAGAAAGTTTGAAATACTGTGATATGTTTTGGTAATTGCCACAAACTCAATTTTTTTTAAAAAAATGCAGATTTCTGGGGAAATTGTGCACTAGGAAGACACACTAACAAGGACCTTCTTCAACAAGGATGCTGTTGTTGTGAAGTGCCTCCGAGTTGGTTCTGACCCATAGCGACCCTGTATAGGGTTTCCAAGGAACAGCTGGTGAGCTTGAACCGCCAACCTTTCAGTTTAAACAGCTTTGCAGTCAGGCGCATTAACCCACAGCACCACACCAGGACTCCTACACAACAAAGACACAAGAGACTAAATGAAACAGACCCAAATGAAAATCCTGGACCCCTGAACTTCAGTAGGAAGGTTAGAGCTGTGCATTGAGAGCTCACATGAAGAAATGAACGAATGACTCAAATAAATGACCAAAATGCTAAGCTTGCTGGGAGGAGAGACACTGGGCAGAAACACAGAGAGAGTGAGGCTGACTGGTGGAAAACTGGCCAGATGTGGTGTGACAACCATCTTGAACTTTTGTGAGCAGCTTTGGCAACAGAAGGCAGGTGGCAGAGCAGATCCACACAGGTGACAGGGAAGGTGCAATTCCTTCAAGAGCCACTTTGTGGCCAGCTCCCACCCTCATCCATCTGTAGCAATTTCTTGCTCCCCAGGAATTTGAAGCCATGTGGTTGGGAGCCATGCCGTTGTGAGGTGGGAGCAGGCAGCACCACTTTGGTGCCTGGACTCAGGTGGACTTGGTTCCACACCTATAGAATCCACAGAGTCACCAGACCTGCAATGTTGTTGTTGTTGTTAAGTGCCGTTGAGTTGATTCCAACCCATAGTGACCCTGTATAGGGTTTCCAAGGAGCAGCTGGTGCATTTGTAACAGAAACCATCATAACCAGCCTCCTAGTCCCCCAGCTGCCTGTGGTGCTAACAGATATTGAAACCAGCTCCATCAAGAATCTCCATGAACTACTTCCAGATTTAGTGACCCGAACATAGACAACACCTAAGCCTATAGGAACTCTATCTAGGAGCTCGACTGTCACATCCCTCCCACAACCATCTTGTAAGCTCCTCAACAGGCAGGAACCCTCTCTTCTTTGGGTTCAACAGCTGCACTGATGTTTTGTTCTTGTTTTTTTGGGATTGTTTTTTCCCCCCATTAATTGTTTCATTGCTTTTGTTTATACTTTCTTCTCCTTATTGTCTTTCCATTTCCTTGAATTTTATACTCTCTGTCCATGGATATTTTTTACTTAGTGTTTCTCATTTCCCCTTTTCTTCTATCTTTTCCTTTTGATCTTTCCTTACTACTTTCTATCTTCTTTATCTTTTCAT
>NW_006408678.1:681930-683309 GCF_000296735.1 Chrysochloris asiatica | reverse complement strand
AAAACACTACAAGAACAAACAGACAAATGAATGCAATGTTTCATTTTAACTGAAACAATATAAATCCTTCAATTAGTAATCCAGAAGATTAATACTTTCACTTAAGAAATCTTAGTATTAAGCTTGAAATTGAGTAATTAAAAGGGCAAAAGAGTAGAATCAAAGCAATAGAAGCCCAATTAAGATAAATCTCTCAATACCAGTATGTTAGAAGAACAATCAGAAAGAGAATGAAATTTTTTAAAGAAAACCTAAGATTTATGTGAGACACCATGAAGGGGAATAAATTACAGGTAATCTAAATTCCAGAACAGGAAGAGGCAATATAAAACAGACAGAAAATTGTCAGAGTTGTTGGAAGAAAACTTCCTTAACATCATGAAAGACAAGATGATAAGCATATAAAAAGCTTAATGAACCCCAGATATGATAGATTCCAAAAGAAAATCACCAAGATTTATCATAATCAAACTTTCCAAAACCAAAGACAAGGAAAGAATCTGAGAGCAGCTACAGTAAAATGAAAAGTTACCTACAAAGGAGAACCAGTAATATTAAGCTCTGCTTTCTCAGTAGAAACCACATAAGCAAGAAGGCAATGGAATGGCATATACAAAACTCTAAAAGAAAAAAATTGCCAACCAAGAATCACATACCTAGCAAATCTGGCTCTCAAATGAGACGGTGAAAGTAGAACATTTACAGATAAACAGAAAGTAAAGAGATTTATAATAACCAAACCAACTTTACAAAAATTACTAAAGGGTGTCCTTTGGATTGATAAACAACAGCAGACAACTGTTGTTTCTGAGATTAACATATTTGATGACATCACCCAGAACCCAATCCAGATATTGTTGTTGTTATGTGCCGTGGAGTCGGTTCTGACTCATAGCAACCCTGTACAGGGTTTCCAAGGCTGTGTACATCTTTACAAGAGCAGAAAGACTCATCTTTCTCCCACAGAACAGCTATTAGTTTCAAACTGCTGACCTTTTGGCTTGCAGCCCGATTCATAACCACTACGCTACCAGAACACCTAGAAGTACATAAAGTAAAAGAAACCTATAAGACTGAAAATAGGGATTAGGAGATACTAATTTATATTGAAGTTAACAAAAAACAAAAAGAGGGAATAGTGTAGATACAGTACTTCCAAATGGCATGGAAGTCAAGTAGATTTCAAGGTATAAGGGACTGTTTTAAACAGGGAGAAAAAAAAAATAAATTACAGGATAACCTCAAATAAAATTAATACACATTCACATCAAAATAAAAAAGAAGAAAATCAGAAAGATTTAGTAAACATTAATACAACAGAAATGAAAATGAAAAAACCCACAAACAAAATGAACCCAGCACAGAAAATTATGTGGAAC
>NW_006408678.1:678743-680115 GCF_000296735.1 Chrysochloris asiatica | reverse complement strand
GATTTGGATGTTGCTGTGATTTGGAAGCTATGCCACTGGTGTTTCAAATACCAGCAGGGTCATCCATGGTGGACTGGTTTCATTGGAACTTCCAGTCTAAGACCAGACTAGAGAGACAATTAGGTCATCTACTTCTGAAGGATTCGACACAAAAACTCTTATAAATAGCACTGGAACTTGGTCTCTATTGAGCTGAAAGGTGAGACGACACTTAGGTCGGAAGGCACTCAAAACATGACTGGGGAAGACCTACTTGTCTTCTCAAAGTGAAGTGAATTTTTTTTTTTTTTAATGTCTTATTGTGAATTGTTTATAGACAAGATCATCAGCTTTACATTCAACAAATCATACACTTTGTTTCATCTCAATAGTTAAAACCCCTTCCATGCCACAGCAGTTATCCTGCTTCCTCCCTGGGGTTCCTATTTGCATTCCACCCACCTTCCTTTCCCTTCTCAAATATGCTGCCCTTGTGATTTTGAATGATTGACCGTTTCATGGTGAGCATACCTTACTGGTGTGGCGCTGTGGGTTAATGCGCCAGACTGCAAAACTGTTTGAACTGCAAGGTCGATGGTTCAAGTTCACCAGCTGCTCCTCAGAAACCCTATACAGGGTCGCTATGGGTCGAACTGACTCAACAGCACTTAACAACAACAACATACCTTACTAGTGTCGTTGCCCCTGTCCCAAACCCCACCCTATAAACCTATCTATTGTTTGGCTGAATATTGGGTCATGGGGGTGAGTTCCTTTCCAGACTTGAAGGGTGATCTCAGGTCCCTCCGATCTCTTTCTGACCGGTAAACCCTGTCTTTCTTTCTTTCTTTTTTTTTTCTTTAGATTAAATAATTTTGAGTTTTTCTCCCACTCTATCAAGGACCCTCTAATGTGATCCCTTTCAAGGCAGTTTGTAGTTGTAGCTAGGAACCATCTAGTTCTGCTAGTCTCAGAGTTGCGGAGACTGATGTTCATGTGTTCCATTAATTCATTAGACTAAATGATTCCAAGCCTCTTCAATTCTGATCACTCTTCTTTCTTCCACACATGGAGAGGAAACCAATAGCTGCACTTTAGAAGACCACTCCTGAGCTTTCAAGATCCCAGATGTTAACCCAAGCAGGAAGAAGATTTTCTTTGTGGAAAAGCGAAGTTAATCTTAGTGACATGAATGGAGCAGAGTTTTCAGGACCTTTATTTGTTGATGGGGCGCGACTCGAAATGCAAAGACACAGTGGCAAACATCCATTAATAATCAAGTATGTTCTTGGAAATTGAAAGTTTTCAGAAATGAAATGGAAGGGATAAAGACAATATGCTAGGCATTGGTGGGTGGAAACAGACTGGTATTGACCATTTCAAATGATTGTGC
>NW_006408678.1:676077-677248 GCF_000296735.1 Chrysochloris asiatica | reverse complement strand
GACTTGTCCCTCCTGACAATATGTCCAAAGTATGAGAGCCGAAGTTTGGCCATCTTGGCCTCCAAGGAGCGCTCTGGCTGCACTTCTTCCAAAACAGATCTATTGGTTCTTTTGGCAGCCCATGGCACTTTCAATATTCTCCTCCAACACCATAAATAGGTTATTAGACCCTTTTTAATAGATTATTTGACCCTTCTTCCTAGTCTGTCTCAGTCTGGAAGCTTCACAGAAGTCTGTCCACCACATGGGTGACCTGCTGTTATAGCTTCCAGCATCATAGAAACACACAAGCTGTCACAGTATGGCTCTGACAGATGGTGAAGAAATACAGTCACTTCTGATTTATATCTTTTTTTTTTTTTTTTAACACATTCTGTGAATGAGGAAAAATTGTAGTTTCTGCTTTTAAGAACATGAAATCAAGAGTTTTACACATTTTCAAAGTACACTTTGGGTTACTAGGATGGGAAACTTTCCCAATACATTCTGTGAATGAGAAAACCATGTGTAGCTTCTCCCATTCAAGTACATGAAATAAAGAGTTTACATGTTTTTAAAATACATTTTGTATTACACAGATGGGAAGTTTTCCAATCTAGCTTTTCTTGGTTTAGTGTTTGCATTATGGTTGTTGTTTAGTGCCATCGAGTCAGTTCTGACTTATAGTGACCCTGTATAGGATTTCTGATGAGTGGCTGGTGGATTAAACCATCAACCTTGCAGTTCAAACTGACCTTGCAGACCAGTGCTTGTCCAGGTCTGCAAGGTCAGTTTGAACTGCAAGGTTGATGGTTTATCATTTGGCAAACAGTGTTTGCCAAATGATAAACCTGGTGTGGCAGACAGTGCCACACCAGGACGCCAGTGTTTGCCAAATGATAAACAAATAAGGTAAATGAAAGTGTTTGTGTAGTTTATTTTATTTGTTTATCCTTTGGATTTTAGCCTATTTATGTCTTTATATTGAAAGTGACATTGTTATAGATAACATTTAATTTGTTCTTGTTTCATCCAGTCTGACAATCATTGTCTTTTAAATCTTAGGTCAACTTACATGTAACATAATTACTGATACTGGTCTAGCTTATGTCTACCATCTTGTTTTATGTTTTTGACTTGTCTTATGTTTTCTATTTGACTACATCTGTGGAAAGAGAAGATGGAAAAGCTC
>NW_006408678.1:672285-673777 GCF_000296735.1 Chrysochloris asiatica | reverse complement strand
ACCACCTGCTCCTTGGATCCCCTATCAGGGTAGCTATGAGTCAGAACTGACTTGACAGCACTTAACAACAATAACAACTGTCATAGATTGAATTGTGTTCCCCAAAATATGTGTCAACTTGGCTGGGTCATGATTCTCAGTGGCGGTTATAGAATGATGCACTGCGGCAGTGATGTGATATTTCCTCGGAATGTGATAAACCAATAAAAGGATTAAGGATGGGCTGATTTACCCTTAGTTTCATCACAGCCTGATCTGATGTGATGGAGTTTCCCCAGGATGTGGCCTGCAACTTTTTTATCTTACAAAGACAGAAGGAGAAAGAAGTTTTCATAGGATGCTTCCCTGGATTAAAGATTCTTTGTGTTCAACAAGCGACAAAAAATAAGGCTTATCACACAAGCAAGGAATTGATTGTAGGAGTGAAAATACCTTGGCAAGGGAAGATGTGGTGGACTTTGAAGCAATACGACTCCTCTCACTTGAGCAAGTTTTAACCAGGATAGTTAGACTCTTTACTATGATAAGAAAAGAATTAGAGGAACAAAGAAACTGGGCAGTTCTTCCCGGAATTTGCCCAGTTGGAGGAGGTTATAATAAGTGGATGGGGTGTGTAGCCTTTTGGCAAGCCGGATTCTGTGGTAGGGGCTTCTGGGATGTTGATCATCCCTCATTACAGGATGTATTTGACAGTGCCCCCTACTGGAAAGTTATAGCTTGGTCAGAGTTGGAGATTCTGCACATTCTCTGGATCAGCTTCAAGTTTGTTCTGGCCTCATGAGTTTCTCAGTCAATTTTAAGATTTCACATGGGGACAATGGGAATGACTACAGCGTTGCAGGATGCGGGCTCGAGGATGTGAGCTGGTGGTTCTATTTTCCCACCTGGGAAAATCTCTGCATCAAGGGAAAGTATATGTTTCCGTTGGTTCTAGCAGACATGCTGAGCATGCTGTTTTCATTCTGGGTTACTTATTTTAATTAATTTATTTTTTCAATAATTTCCAGTGAATTTCACCTTGCTCCAAAGTAAGCAGAAAAAGAGGGACCTATTATTGCCAAGAAAAAAGAGCCAGCCGTAGCATGTGTCCACTGGAGCTGGGTTCTCTGTACTGTGAAGCTCCCAGATCCAGGGGAAGATTGACGCCAACACATGCAGACATCTCAAAGAAATGCTAGGCCTACAGATGCTGAAAAGAGACTAGGACCTTTCCCCAGAGTCGACAAAGAGAGAAAGCATTCTTTCTCTCTTTTGGATTTTTAGCATTCTAAACTGTGAGAGAATAAATTTCTGTTTTTTAAAGGCATCCACTTATGGTAATTGTAGTTCTGGTGTGGCACTGTGGGTTAATGCTCCAGACTTCAAAGTCATTTGAACTGCAAGGTCTGCAGTTCAAGCTCACCAGCTGCTCCTTGGAAACCCTATATAGGGTCGCTATGGGTTGGAACTGACTTGATGGCACTTCACAAACTTATGATATTTCTGTTATTCT
>NW_006408678.1:660451-671239 GCF_000296735.1 Chrysochloris asiatica | reverse complement strand
CTAATGCAATATGGTCTTTAATTTCTTGACTACTGTTTCCATGATTGTTGATTGTGAATCCAAGCAAAATGAAGTTTGTGGATTACGAATCCAAGCTAAATAAAGTCTTTGAGAATGTCAACGTTTTCTCCATTTATCATTATGTTATTTATTGATCCACTTGTGAGGATTTTCATTTTCTTTACATTGAGGTGCAATCCATACTGAAGTTGTAGTCAACTTTCTAGTCCTGTTAAAGCACTTCCCATAAAATATGAGGGAGCTTCAAAGAATTTGTGGAAAATTCCATTATCTTTTACTTCCATTTTTCCACAAACTTTTTGAAGCTCCCTTGTATAAGGTCTTGGTCATTAATACATTGTTTGTGTTCACACTGACCGGGTACATAGACCAAGAAGCAGCCATTCAACCAGAACAAGGGGATACTGAATGGTTTAAAGTTAGGAAAGATGTGTGTTAGGGTTTTATCCTTTCACCATACTTATTCAAACTGTATACTGAGCAAATAATCTGAGACACTGGATTATATGAAGAAGAATGTGGCTCATTAATAACCTGTGATATGTAAATGACCCAGCTTTGTTACTGACAAATATTAAAGACTATAGCCTTCAATATGGGTTATAGTCCCCAACATAAAGAAAACAAAAATCTTCACAACTGGACCAATAAAATTACAGTAAGATTGATGTCAAGGATTTCTTTTTACCTGGATAAACAATCAACACCCATGTAAGTGGCAGTCAGAAAATCAATGGGCAAATCTGGTGAACATGACCTGTTCAATGTGTTAAAGGAAGCCCTGGTATGGTGTTGTAGGATAAGCACTGGACTGCTAATCTCAAGGTCTGTGGTTCAGGCCTACCTGCTGCTCTTTAGAAACCCTATACAAGTTTCTAAACTGACTCAATAGCATTTAACAACAACAACAAAGGGTTAATGAGCAAAGATGTAACTTTGAACGTTAAACTGTGCCTGACCCAAACCATGGCATTTTTAATTACCTCATATGCAAGTGACAGCTAGACAATGAATAAAGAAAACCAGAGAAAAGGAATTGATGACTTTGAATTGTGGTGTTGATGAAGAATGTTGACTACTAGAAGAACAAAAAAGTCTGTCTTGGAATAGGTACACCCAGAATGCTCCTTAGACGAGAGGAAACGAGATGTCTCTCATACTTCGGTCACCTTCTCAGGAAGAACCTGTCACTAGAAGGACAGAACAGCTTGGTGTCTTAGTTCTCTTATGCTGCTTTTGTAGAAATACAACAAGTGGAAGACTATAAGAGCCAGAAATTTATCCTCTCCCCCTTAGGAAGCTAGAAGTCCCGATCCAGAGCACCGGCTCTGTAGAACGGTCCTTTTATCCTTCATGCATCTGTAGGCTCAGCATTCCTTGGTGTACTTGGATCTTGACTTCAGTCTTTCTCTAGATCTGGGAGCTTCATCATGCAGGGATCCCAGGCCCAAAGGACACACTTCTGTCCAAGCTTCTCTACTTTGATGTAGTGGTGGTGGTGGTGGTGGTCATGTGCCATGGAGTCGGTTCCGTCTCATAGCAACCTTGATGGCAGTAGTTCCCTCCATTTCTGCTCATCTCTCTCCTTCTTGCTCTTGTAAGATAAAAGGCTTGTATGCCACATCCTTGGGAATCTCCCATAAGTTGGATCAGGCTGGTGCTGTGGCGCTGTGGATTACTGTGCTTGACTGCAAAGTTGATTTCAATTGCAAAGTCGGTGGTTCAAGCTCATCAGCTGCTCCTCTGAAACCCTATTCTATGGGTTGGAATCTACTGGACAGCACTTAACAACAACAACAACCCACCCTTGGAGTCCTGGTGCAGTACCATAGAATAAGCACTAGACCTCAAGGTCGGTTTAAATGGGAAGATCAGCAGTTCAAATTCACCAGCCATAGCTGCATCTCAACTTCCTAACCACTAGTGTGGCATTGTAGGATCAGCACTGGACTGTGAACCGCAAGGTTGTCAGTTCAAATCTATCAGCTGCTCCATGGAAACCCTATATTGGGTTGTTATAAGTCAGAACCAACTCAATAACACGTAACAACAAGAACAACAACCACTGAGAAATTGACATAAAAACTTAATTATCATTCTAGGTAAAATAGTTGTTGTTAAGTCAGTTCCGACTCATAGCAACCCTGTATAGGATTTCCAAGGAGTGGCTGGTGAGTTTGAACCGCCGGCCTTGTGGTTCACACTGACATTGTGCTCCAGTGCTTTATCCCACAGCGCCACACCAGGACTCTTTCAAAACAAAACCAAGTGCCAACTGTGGAACAGTTGCTCATATGCAAGTTCAGGATGAAACTGAAAAAAAAATTAAAACAAGTCCACGAGAGCCCAAA
Organism: Chrysochloris asiatica; assembly: GCF_000296735.1. Lineage (NCBI taxonomy): Eukaryota > Metazoa > Chordata > Mammalia > Afrosoricida > Chrysochloridae > Chrysochloris > Chrysochloris asiatica. Next base: position 668,867 of record NW_006408678.1, on the reverse strand, counting down.
TATGACTTTGAACATATCCCACCTGAATTTAGAGATCATCTGAAGAACAGTTTTGATGCATTAGACACTGAAGACCGAAGACCAGAAGAGTTGTGGGATGACATCAGGAACATCATACAGGTAGAAAGGAAAAGGTCATTTAAATAGACAAGAAAGAAAGAAATGACCAAAATGAATGTCAGAAGAGACTCTGAAACTTGCTGTCTAGTGTGGTGGTGGTGGTGTGCTGTGGAGTTGGTTCTGACTCATAGCGACCCTGAATAGGGTTTCTGAGGCTATAAATCTTTATGGGAACAGAAAGTCTCATCTTTCTCCTGCAGAATGAGTGGTAGTTTCGAACTGTTGACCTTGAGGTTTGCTGCCTGACTTGTAACCACTATGCTAGATGCTAAAATGCTGAATATGCTGAACAGAAGAAATATGCTGAACAGAAGATTTCAAAGGGCAACTTGAGAAGACAAAGTCAAGTATTATAAAGAAATGTGCAAAGACTTGGAGCCAGCAAATCAAAAAAGAAGAACATGCTCAGCATTTCTCAAACTGAAAGAGCTGAAGAAATAATTCAATCTCAACTTACAGTATTGAAAGATTCTTTGGATGATGCAGAAAGCATCAAAAGATGATGGATACAGTATATACTGTATCAAAAAGAAATGGTTGATGTTTAACCATTTCAAGAGGTAGCATATGATCAAGAGCCAATGGTACTGAGGAAGAAGCCCAAGAGGCACTGAAGGCCTTCACAAAAAACAAGGCTCCAGGAATTGATGGAATACAAATTGAAATATTTCCAAAAACTGATGAGGCACTGGAGGTACTCACTCATCTATGCCAAGAAATTTGGAAGACAGCTACCTGGCCAGCTGATTGAAAGAGATCCAGATTTGTGCCCATTCCAAAGAAAGGTGACCGAATGATGTGCAGAAATCATTGAACAATATCATTAATATTACACGCAAGTAACATTGTTCTGAAAATAATTTTTAAATGGCTTCAACAGTACACCGACAGGAAACTGCCAGAAATTCAAGCCAGATTCAGAAGAGAACATGGAATAAGAGTTATCGTAGGTGTCAGATGGATCTTGGCTGAAATCAGAGAATGCCAAAAAGATGTTTACTTGTGCTTTATTGACTATGCAAAGGCTTTCTTTCAACTGTGGGGGAAATGACAAACTATGGATAACGTTACAAAGAATGGATATTCCAGAACACTTAATTTTCCTCATGAGGAACGTGTACATAGATCAAGAGGCAGTCATTTGAACAGAACAAGGGGGTTCTGAATGGTTTTAAATTAGGAAAGGGCTGTCTTCATTTACATTTACTCAATCTGTACACTGAACAAGGAATCTGAGAAGATGGATTTTGTGAAGAAAAATATGGTATCAGGATTGGAAGGCTCATTAACAGCCTATGATACGCAGATGAGACAACCTTGTTAGGTGGAAGTGAAGAGAGCTTAAAATCTTTACTTTGGTGACGATCAAAGACAACAACTTTCATTTGTACCTCAATGTAAAGAAAAAAAAATCCTCACCACTGGACTAATAAATAACATCATGATAATTGGAGAAAAGATTGAAGTGTCAAAAACTTCATTTTGCTTGCATCTACCATCAACATGAATGGAAGTAGCAGTCAAAAAATGAAAGGACGTATTGCATCAGGGAAATCTACTGCATAAGACCTCTTTAAAGAGTTTAAGAGTAAAGATGTCAGTTTGAGTACTAAGTGTGCCTGACCCAAGCCATGTTATTTGTACTTGTCTCATATACATGAATAAGGAAGACCATAGAAGAGTTAGAGAAGAATATAAAAGTATCTTGGACTGCCAGAACAACAACCAAATATTTGTTGTTAGAAGTACAGCCAGAGTGTTCCTTAGAAGCCAGGATGGCAAGATTTCATCTCTCATACTTTGGATTTGGTAGGTGGGACAAGTCCCTAAAGAAGGACGTCATACTTAGTAAAGGAGAGGGTAATGGAAAAAAATGAAACACCCCAACAAGATGTATTGACATAGTGAGGTCAGCAGCACTGGACTCAGCTAAACAACAATGATAGTGAGGGTGGCGTTGGACCAGGCAGAGTGTCCTTTTGTTTTACGTAGGGGTCGCTATGAGTTAGAGGCAACTCTAAGGTACCTAACAACAAAAACATTAATTTTTATTTTTCCTCTTCAATAACTACTTTCATTTTTTCGCAACTTTTTTTGTGTGCTACTTTTTTTCTTTTTAACTTTTTATTTTGAATTGGGGGAAGGTTTACAGTCAAAATCATCAGCTCTACATTCAGTAAATCATACACCTTGTTTCATTTCAATGATTGCAATCTCCTCCCTGCAATCACATTTATTTCACTTCCTCCCTGTGGCTTTTCATTTACATTGTATATTTCACAAATATATAATGTATATTTCACAAATAAATGAGGCAATAATATTTGATGTACACTTACAAAACAAAAAATATATATTCATTTATACGTCCAAAGGGCACATTCTGCCAGCCAGCCTCCTGCCTGCAGGCACACAGCCGCCATATTTGTTTTGCCTCTTTTCTAGGTAGGGATTTCACGCTCCACTCATGCTCTTCCTTCTTGATGGTCCTGGGATCATCTGTTCCTGAAATGAAATATTACCTACTCCCTCCTTTAAGTTAAACATTTTCTATAATTACAGTTGTGACAATCACAATTAATCCTGATCACAATTATTCTCAATTGAGACATAAAATCCTATCACCATCATCTGCCATCCTTTTCACCAGATCCATGTAGGAAAGAGGGAACCGATTCTGCAGGGATTCTACCTTATCCCCCTCATTCTACAACTAACTACACTTATGAAAGCTTGTATACTAGCCACTTTGTGCCTTTGTAGTCCCCCATTTTTGATAGCCAATATCTAAACTTCTCATCCCCATCAACCCAGTACACTGAGGAAACGAGGTTGTCCCTTAATATGAAGAATCCTTCCTTTCCAGTTGGAATTTTGAGTCACTGTATTCACAGGCAAAAGTCTAGTTCATCAAAGTATAGCAATTTGCACTTGTTCTCAGTATCAAACATCTTTATCTTCCTCGGTTTGAGTTCTGGTCAACTAGCCATCCAAGATAGATCAATTGTTGTTGCAAGTTTGGGAGTTCACACACATCTCTCTTCACTTCAGACTAATTGTCTACTTCACTTTCAGCCCTAGCCCCTAGGAGCTAAGCCAGTGCCCAACGGCTCATTCTCCAAACATCAGACCAGTCCATCCTTTCTCTTCTCTCTCTCATCTCAAGGTCAATGGGTGCCAGTGGAACACGGCCAAACTCAGCCCATGTCTTCGTTGCTGCATTTCCCCCACTTCCACTCACAAGTGGACCCAGGTGGTCACCAGCGAGCGTACTAGATTGTTCATGGGTTCCTTTTGAGTTTCTATTCTAGAAAGGAGTTTTCCCTGATGGGCTGACTTTTCTTTCCTTGATTGTGCCCTTCTTTTATAACTTGGTTATATTAACTTACTATGATGGAGTTCTGGTGTAGTCCTGTAGGATAAGCACTGGTTTGAACTGCATGGACTGCAAATCCAATTTACCAGCGGCTCATCAGAAACCTTATGCAGAGTCAGAACTAACTCAACGGCACTGAACAACAACAAACTATGATGATAATAACAACAATGTGGCTTCCAGTGACATTACATATATTTTACTCCTCTTCCTCTTTTATCCTTCAGGACAACTCTGTGAAGGATGTGTTATTATCCCCATTTTAAAGATGATGGAAACTGAGACTCAAAGTTACAGGTAACAAATAATTGATCTGGGACTAGATTTAATGTGGTTGACTCTGGAGCCCCTGCTCAGAAAGAAGTAAAAAAAAATGTTGGTTCAAGATTTCTGCTTTTATGAACCTCCCAACGTCTAGAAGCAGTCTGGGCATACTGTTGGTAGTGAATAAATATTGACCAATCTATGCTCTTTATGATAGAATTTACGTGTTTTGTTAGTCAAATTGGCCTTGCCAGGTCCTTTTCCAACGACTGGAGCAAGAGTCCCAATCTTCCTTTTTCCTAAGGGAAAAGCCTGGTCCCACCGCCAGGTGTCACCCGGGCCGCCCCGCCCACCGCTGAGTTCCCTCCAATGACGGCTCTGGTCCCGCCTTCCACGTTAGACTCTTTCCTGCATCCGGCTAGAAACTGCTCACTGGAAGGCAACAGGAAGCATGGAGTTACGCGGTGAACTCCCGCCCAGCCCAAGCTGCTCTTCGTCCACCCCGGGTTGCTCGGGGGTGTCAGTGTCCAAGGAGCTGCTGACGGCGGGGAGCGGCGGCCTCGGAGGTGAGGGGCGGCGGCGGGGAGCGGCGGCCTCGGAGGTGAGGGGCGGCGGCGTGGGGCGGACACGTGCGGCAGGGTGTACGCCTGCCAGCGCAGGCCCAGCACCCTGCGAGCACCCCCGTGGGTGCTGCGGGGCTCCGTCAGTCAGTCTTGCCATCGCGGAAGCGGGATGATCACCGAGCACCAGGGTCCGGGTCCCAGAACCTCGTGGGTGCTGCCGGGCTCCGTCAGTCCCTCCATAGTGGACGCGGGGTGGTCACAGGGTCCTGGTCCCAGAGCCAAGTTGGCGCAGCTCCATCTGTCCGGCCAACACGGGGGTGGAGTGAGGTGGGGTGTGAGCTAAGCACCTCAGTAAACCCCCGCTCTAGAGGCTGGGATGCACCGGAACCTTGCCTGTCTGGGTTGGAGGAGTTAGCTGGTTGGGGCAGTCCAATTCATATTGTGGATAATAACCACCCCCCCACCCCAATTTTGTTGTTAGTGCCGTATAGTGGGCTCCGACTCATAGCGACCTTGTAGAGTGTTTTCGAGTAGCGCCTGGTGGATTTGAACCGCTAACCTTGAGGTTAGCAGTCCAGTGCCTCATCAGATAGTGACAAGAAATGACAGAATTTCAAGCATTATACCACGGAATTTAAAAGCTTGGGTTCGAATCCCAGCTCCGTGAATAACTAGCCGTGAAACTACCCACACAGCACCCTGGAGTCCATTCTGATTCACAACAACCGATAGGATAGAGTAGAACTGTGCCTTCCGGTCTCAGACTGAACCTTTAATGGAGCAGACGGCCTCCTTTTTCTCCCGTGTGTAACTTTAAGAGTGTTAATTACATTCAGTTTTCAAATTTGGAAAATGGCGGTGTTTAAGCGTGCTCATCAGAAAGTGGGCAGTTCTAACCCACCAGTGACTCATGGGAGTAAGGAACCGGTGAACTACACTAATAAAGATTGTTAAGTGTTGTCTGACTCATTGAGACCCTGTATAGGGTTTCCAAAGAGCAGCTGGTGGATTTGAACCGCCAATCTGGTGGTTCAAACTGACCTTTTGGTCCAGTGCTTCTCTTACAATGCCACACCAGGACTCCAACCTAGGAAACCTATGAGCAATTCCCTTGTTAAGTGCAGTGGAGTCCCTCTGGTCTTGTTGTAAGCCCATGCACAACAGAAGGAAACACTGCTGAGTCCTAGCCCATACTTCCCTGATTTTAAACCACTCTGATCTATGTAAGGCGCCCTGGTGGTGCTTTTGGATAAGCACTGGACTGTTAACCAAAAGGTGGGCGATTCAAACTCACCAGCATTTCTACCCAAGGAAGATGAGACTCTCTGGTATCCTGCAAAGATTTACAGCCTGGGAAAACCTATATAGGGTTGCTGTGAGATGGAACCAACTTGATGGCACTTAATACCACCACCATTAGTGACAGATTTTTGAAGACCAGGGAGACCATGAATAATGTTTTAAGCAAATTCTCAGTAAATACTCATATTGTTGTTAATTGCTGTCGAGTTGGTTCCAACCCATAGCGACCCTGTATAGGGTTTCCAAGGAGCAGCTGACGAGCTTGAATCACTGACCTTGCATCTGAAATTAACTTTGCAGTCCTACACGTTAATCCACAGTGCCACACCAGGACTCGTATTAGCATCAAGAAAAGGTCTGAGAAGAACTGAGAGAGTATGTAAAGGAGTTAAAATAATAATTATAGCCAAAGTTTATATAGTGTTTACTGTGCTCCAGGAATTAACTAATTAAATCCTCACAACCACTGTAGGGATTAGGCTCTACATTGATAGGCAAGGAAACTGAGGCATGGTGCATCATACAAAGTAAGTTGCTGGAGATCATGAAGCTGGAAAATAGCAAAACTGGGATTTGATTCCATGCAGTCTGGCTCCAGAATCCATGTTCTTAATACTAAGCCAGTAGTAGGTTTGAAGTAGTAAGTGCTCAGTAAATGATTGACAGCTTTGTTTTGAGGATGGACAGGATTTTGGTACCAGAGAGTGAGTAGATTTCAGGTATTGGATATAGAGTGTCAAAGGCTTGAGTTCTGAAAGACAAATCCTTTTCTAGGAGCTCTGATAGTCTGGAGAGTTGAGTTGATTTGAGGAACAGTGAGATGTACCTGAAAGGTGGGTAAGGGTGGGCAGGGGCTGCCTTGTCTAGGCTGAACTTCTGTATGGAAGGAGAACAAACCAGACAGGCGTGTCTTACAGTCCATTCTGTACTGCAGACTCACATCTGTCTGCTGATGAATTTCTGATCCCGGAAGTTCCAGTTTAGAACACAGCCTTGGGGCAGAGGTGTGTGCGACAAGCTTATGAAAGGGGAAGCAGGCAAATGGAAAGAACTAAATGATGAGAAGCAAGGTGTGAGGGAAAGTAGAGTGCCTCTTTTTAAAACTATCTCAGGGGATGAGGAGCCATCAAGACTGAGAGTGGTCTTGGTTGGTTTGCTGATGGGCCCCCTGTGTTTTATGGCATAGTGATTTATGTGCTTGTATCTTGTTTTCCAGGAATATGGGACAGGCTGCTCATCAAGTCCAAGCCTAATTCCAGAAAGAGTTCTAGTCTTCAGACAGTTCGGATAGAGAGGAGTCCCTGTAAGTATCTTTCATCTCTCCTTCTCTTTCTCAGGGGTCCTCTGATGCTGTTTTGCCAAATTCAGCTGTTGCTTGATGGGACGTCTTCCATCACAATGAGATACGAAGCCTCAGTCTAGTGGAGCGACTCTTAGTTGGGATTTATGTTGTCTGAGGAGAGTAGCTTTCTCCTGAAAAAAATGCTTGTAAAATGAAGTTTTAGAAAGTGATAAACAATTGTTACTCTTTTCCACAGGAAATATTTTTAGTGATTACTGAGCCCCAAACGTATGAAGAAAAAAACTATTCCATTCCATTAAACTGGACACAACCTAAAAAGGCACCCTGGTGTCACTGTAGTTAAGCACTGGGCTGCTAACCAAAACATTGGTGGTTTGAACCCACCCAGGAGCTCTGCATGAGAAAGACCTGGTGATCTGCTCCTATAAAGAGTATAGCCTAGAGAATTCTATGGGGCAGTTCTGTCTACCCTGTCAAGTGTAGTCTCTGTGAGTTGAAGTTGACTCCATATTACCTAAGGAGCCCTGGTAGCGTAGTGGGTTATGAACTTGGCTGCTAACCCCAAGGTCAGCAGTTCAAACCTACTACCTGCTCCATGGGAGAAAGATGAAGCTTTCTGCTCCCATAAAGATTTACAGCTTTGGAAATCCTATACAGGGTTGCTATGAGTCAGCATGTTATTAAGGTAAATTTTGCATACAAGTTTTTGACTATTAGGAAATGCTGTGAACATTTTGGCTAGAAATCTGTTTGTATCTCTGAAAAAAACCTTTGTTTCTCTTCATTTATGAAAGGTGTTTTGCTGGGCATAGAATTCTAGGTTGGCAGTTTTTCTATTCTGTACTTTAAAGGTGATGCTTTTATTAGCAAACAGGCTATTATGAGTTCTCACAAAGCGCCTGTTCTCATTCTAGTGTTTCTATGTCTTCCCTCCACACTCCTAAGCCTGACTGTTTTTTAGATTTTTTCCTTTTTTACTGGTTTTACATAAACTACTGTGCTGTGACTGGGGGTAGTTTTCTTCATTTCATTCTGCTTTGGGTCTGTTGAACCTCTTAGAATTTGGATTGATAATTTTTATCAAAATTAGATAATTTGGGCCCTTAATCTTTTTTTTTTTTTTTAATGATTTTCTCTGTCCTCTGCTTCCAGTGGGACTCCAGTTACAAATATCACATATGTTAGAGCACTTGATAGGCCACTGATGGACACACCGAAAAAAATTAATCTTAAGGTTAGCAGTTCAAAGCCACCAGCTGCTCCTCAGGGAAAAGATGAGGTTGTCTGCTCCTGTAAAGATTTACAACCTTGGAGACCCTGCATGGGGTCACTCTGAGTCAGTGGAGTTTTTTGGTTTAATATTTCATTTTGAATCATTTCTTTTATGTTATCCTTTTAATTTCTGATCTGTTTCTATTGGATCTTTTTCTCTCGCCCATTTAGTATTATTATTTGTTGTTGTTTGGTGCCACTGAGATGGTTGTGACT